>NW_028186867.1:6409495-6440049 GCF_003343005.1 Rhea americana | reverse complement strand
AAAAAAAAAAAAAAAAAAAAGACAATCCAGCCACTCATTTCTGTCCCCAGATTACCTTTATATTGCTCTGGCACAAATGTTTATGCAACTACTTGATAAGCCAGATTGGGGAACTGCCCTGACTGATTTGCTTTAGGCAGGTCACTTTTCAGCCAGATCAGTACCCTCGTCCAGCTCACTAAACAGTCATAAAAATGGCCATGATGATTTAAATTATTCATCAAACTGCAGATAAAAAAAATAACAAGCCCAGTGACAGTAGGCTTAAATTCATGAAATAGAAATTCAGATACTCCAAGTTATCATATCTCCATTTGAAAATATTTAGAGATCTGCAAATAGAAAAGTATTGAAGATCATATAAGCTTAAAGCACGATGCACAGTCATCTGTATTTATCATCATTGCTCTGGTAGGAGACCTACTCCCAGCATGAAATATGGAAGCCCATGGCAGCCACAGTTCAGTAACAGGTTACTGCCTGACACACTAGTTATCTCGCACAGGCTGTTTTGCTAAGATAAGAAAAATTAGYCACTAACCAGGGGCCATGGCTGTCTGTAGTCAGGATTCCCATCCATTGCCTCTGCTAAGGCTCCCGAGTGGCTTTCCATGGAGGCAGGATGTCATCTGGTGCCTTGGCTGGGGATTATTCACATATGCTGTGCACGTATGTCTGACAGGCCTCTGGGGCATTCAGAAAGCTAGTCTTATCGTGGAGCCTTTAAGTGTTCCTTTGTGACACTTTTGTCTGTAACAGCTGCCAGTGCCCTTGGGTTGTGGCCAAAGAGAGACGTGACCCTCAGGGACATGTACAAGGAAAGTCCTGTTAGCACGGGAGAGTATCAGGTCTGCAGTTCCAGACGTCGCCTCCTTGGCATGCAGGGAGCAGGAATTTGTACCCATCCACTCTGGAGCCAGTCTCAATCTGGTCCCTGGTAGCATCTTTTACAGTAGCTTTGTTCCTTTGCTTTCTTGGAATAGTCATTTAATGGAGCAAATAAGGTTCAGATGAAATTGCCTGCTGCCAGAGTAGTTACTGGAAATATCAACCATGCCCTTCTGTACTTCATTTCCCCCTCTCTTCCTTGGTGATTAAATGTCAAGTCCTTTCTTTGTTCTCTTCCAAAGGAAGCTAATTCTCTCCTCCAGCTGCAGCAGTTCCCTTTAACAGCACAATGTGATGCTGCCCAATCTTAAAAACCCTTCCAGCACAATTCTCCTTCCCCCGCTGCCTTCCCAGCCCTGCATGTCGCAGCCCAGAGAAATGGCTAGGCACTGCTCTTTTATGATATCCTATATAAATGCCACCACAGGACCTGGATGGCTAAACAGATGAGAAAAGAGGAGCAATGACTGCCCAGAAAAAATTGATATAATACTGCTAGAAAAGCGGAGGCCAAACTAAGCATTAAACATGGTAGTGCATGCAAAAACTTACAGCTTCTTAAGGGTATAATCTGTAAAAYTGCCATTTTACTGAAAATATCCCCTTTTGTAGTACACTTCTCCTTCTGTGATTTAGGATTAGTGACAGTTTCTAAAACTAAAATTGGTAAATAATCTGCAGTGAGCGATTTCACTGAATTTCACTTCTGCGCTATGAGAAGCAGCTGAAGCAAGGCCCAAAGAGCACTTATCTTCTACAGGCATGTGAATGAAATTCAGGCACCTAAGGGATCCAAAATATCCCACTTACTGCTTTTTCATTTGCCCAGAAGAACCATTTTATTGTATGAACTGAGCAAGCACATGGTTGCACTCCAAAGTGGGTGTCTGAGTCTGGCGTTTCAATGACTAAGCCTCCATTTTTTTGGTGGTACTCACTGCTTATTACACACACAGCTGTCACTGTCCTCCATTCAYGTCATCTCATCAGAAGAGGATGTATGCATTTTATGTCATAGTTTACCAGGCAGAGCTCCCCCAGATTGGACTTTTTGGATCTGCCTTCTGACTGTTGACCTGACTGGAAAGAATGCTTCCTAATCCCAAGGTTTAAATCAAGGAAACATCTGCCACCTCTCCAACTGGTATCTGGTCACGGTGCAAGACTCTTAAGTCTAGAATGAAAGGGCTTGAGGAGGAGCTTGCCTTTGGGCATGAAGTAAGAGCCTAACTAATAAATAAGGCACTCAACTAGAGTATAAAGACTTTAGCTTCGTTTTGCTTGTAATCTCATTAAAAATAACAACCATCATCACTCCTTCAACAATTCAACTGATTTTTTTTTGCTGTCTGCAACCCACTCCCTACTGAGAACACAAAAAAATCATATTGAAAGTTAAAGCTAGAGAAAGTTTTAATAATTGGAAGTGACACTTTATAATTGAAATGCTTTAGAAATGCTAATGATGGGTTTCAGAAAGCCTAGCACCCACAGAATGATTGCACCTCATGCTGGTGAAATCCCTGTGGATTTTTCTCAGAAGGGCAATGCAAATGGCATCCTACTCCAATCATTTTATGCAAGATGGTTCCAGAAGGGGGAAATGAAAAATAACTTGAAAAATAGCTTCTTTAATTGAAACTATAGAGATGGAGATGAGATTTTTATAAATAGGCAAGTTGGATTTTGTAATGCTTAAGTGCTTTTGTACCGCACCTTAGTATGGGATATAGAAGATGATCTAAACTTCTTACCCAATCTTCTCCTGTATGTGTTTATATCTTTGAAATTTGGAGAATAATCAGAATACCAACAGTTAAATGTTTCCATTGAACTGCTTCAGTATTTCAGAATACCAATTGTAAAGGCACGTGGTGGAATGAGTGCTTATACAAAATAAAAGGGAAGACAGCATGCCATGGCATGCAGCAATGATATTCAAAGGCCTTTTCAATTTCATAGTGCTGTGCTGAACCTCACTGTATGTCAAAGGGAAGATCACAAAGTTTTACTCCTCTCTTCAGTTGTGGGTTGGAAATTTGACTTGTAACAATGATCAGAGCCAGGTCATCAGCAGAAGAGGTACATGTTGTTATTTTGATCCACTTTGGTTTGGACCCTGCTTAAGTCTTTTTTGAAGAAATAGAACAATAACTGGTTGTTGGAAGAACAAGACTGATTTGCGATGAAATAAATGAAGACATAGAAGATAGTGATATGCGGTCAATACAACCTACATACTTAACATAAAGATATTTCCTCGTAGGAACTAGACTGCACAAACCAAGAGTAATCAGTGTTTAAGTAATCCTTTGCAACATGTTTTGTAAATGTGAGTCATCCAAAAATCTGACATTTAATAGCTGTTGCATCCATTGATTCTCACTGACATTTCTTTTCAATAAAATCCTGAGTCCAAAAACTTCAGAAGAAGGTCTTCAACAAAGTCAGAGACTCCTGTATTACATAAGCCAAAGGACCATATTCAACACTCCCTGAAGTGAAAGTCTTTACTCCTTCCTAAATAATTAACCACTAATAGGTTCAAGAGCTGTTGTTCAGCTTTCTGTAGCAAGGCACAATGTGTCACTAAGAACACTCACAATAACCTTAAATATATTCATCTGACTATATCCTATGCTTTTTTTTTTTTTTTTTTACTTTGTTACTGGTTTATGTCATTTCTTTCAGTTAAAGAAAAATCTAACATCATTCATATGCAGATAGGAATACATACATGCACTTTCCATGCTCCTTCCATTCTATGGAACAGCAGGAGGCACGAGTGTTTTGTCTTTATATCCATTTCATAATAAGAGCTGATGTAATACTGGGTCAGAAAAGAGGCCAGGTAATAACCCTTCCCCATAATAATGCACACACATACACTCATACAGTCTTTCTTAGGTTAAGTTGTGCCATTATCTACCTATCTACCTGTTATCTACCTATCCATCCTACCTACCTATTTTAATGCTGACACGAATGACATTAAACTGTTCACAATATATTCCTTATTTGAGCCACTTCAAAAATGCAAGTTATCTGCTATTACTTGCTCATCTGCAGCCAGAAGTAGCACCGATGACTACAAGGAAATTGTTTTGCAGTATTATGTAGGGTTAAAATGAAAATTAGAGAGACTTGCATATCACAGTCCAGTTGCAATGAATTTCACAGAAACGAGCACGCATTTAGCAGCAGAAAAAAAAAGAGACTGAGATTAGTAGGATTTAAAAGTAACATGAAGCTTAAACAGTAAAGTAAGCTTCTGTAAAGCAGAATGTGTAGTACATAGTGTAGGGACCATCTTGAAGTCAAGGGAATATAAATGGCAATTTAGGAGACTAAAATCAGAGATGGCAAGTGTCTTCTTTGTATGAGTGCTTGCAGGAGAAAACTCCTAGAAGTGAATCCCTTCTTATTTACTTTCTTTCTACATAACATTGATTTTGCCTTCAGTAGTACAGGAATTAGTATACCAAGAAAGGGGAAAAGGTATGTCTCCTCCTCCATCTCTTCCATTGCTAAGCCTTGGCATGTTACCTACATCCTAGGCTATATGATATATCTATCACATGAAGATGATATATCACACACACACACACACACACACACACACATATATGTGTACATATGTGTTAGATTACACACATATATACACACATATATATATATGTATATATATAAAACATATGTGCTCATACCTGTGCTCATTTCCCCTTTCCAGGTCAGCACAGAGGCTGGCAATGGGTCCCTCAGATCTGAAACAAGTTACTGCAAATAAAGATTTCTAGTACTAAATGTCTGGCAGTCTTTATTATAGCAGCACTGCCAGTTCTGCCAAGAGTACCAGCTTTCTCACAAAGCCTCCCAGAGCACTCCGTCATCTAATATAGAAAGTAAAAATCCTGTTCGCACTAACTAGGCACAGATTCAATGAACAGTGTGCAATAATGAAGCAGTGATTTTGAGACGTTTTAGGTTAGGGAGTGATTATTTCCCAGTATTGTTAATTAGGAAGTTTTAGTAAATGAATGACATTAAACTTTGTGCTAAACACATTTCATTAGAAATTATTTTCTAAAAAGGAGAGAAAACATGAGAGTCAGGAGGATCTTTTTATAAAAATGTGAAACTGCAAAAAATTAGGCTCTACTGGTTGTTTTTCTATTTATTTATAACACAGTTTTACTGGAAATAAAGAACCCAATCAATTGAATAAGCACTATGATAAACAATGCTTGAAAAAATCATAGAAAAAGGTGATTGCCATGGTACCTTAAAACAAATGAGTCTATAAATTATTTTGCCTGTATTTTGGACTTGGTGAAATGAATTAATCAATATTTAAATTAAAAAAGAAAATGAAAAATTGAGGGAAACAAATTTCACTGAACTTTATTTTGTACTACAAGAAAACTTGAAAACTTTGCAAGTATATTATATTCTTCTTATGTGCATGAGATCTTAGGCACTGATGATCAAACTCCCACAACCCTATTTAGATGTTGAACTAAAAAACAAACACAACTGAACAACTGATCAGCTCCTCTACCAATTTTTCAAGGTAAAGAAGTGATACTGCTTAAATAAGATGATTTAAATAGGATAATCATGAAGTCAAAGTTCTGCTATCTTGATTTTATGGAGTAATGGCCCTATCCATCCAAAGCTGKTGAGCTTGGTCTCTTCCTTCTAGTAAACAATTCTTCCAGTGTGTACCATTTTTTCTTTTGCTTTATTCTTATTTACTTTTCCAGATAATATGCTGTCTATCTAGAAAATAGAAACTGAAAAGAACACATCTTCAATGAAGAGCAGAAAGACTGAGACGGAATGCACGAGTMATTTTTCATCTACTTGTGCGTCTATCAATCTTTATATTTCAAGGTATTCTGTTTTTCCAATCTTAGATCTTTTCCTATAAAACCGTTTCCTTCCCTCTACTCATTTCACAGACACGCTGAAGTCCCAACATATTCTTGTGCTTATCCCAATGAAAATTACATGGAATATATGTGAATTTTGTTTTCAGTTTAGGCAAGACAGTCAACATTTTACATGCAGTGCTGGCAAAGTCCAAGCCAATCTTTCAAGAGGAACTGGAGTGCAGTATAAATGTTTATTATTCTCTCTCTTTAGATGATTTTAGGTGGCTGCATGTTCTGCATACGAGTTGTTCTGGTTCCTGCTCTGAGCCACCTCAACCTCTCCGAGCATTCTGTAAGGTGTGAACAGCGAATTGCGCTTCAGGGCCGGGTGCTTGAATGCTGTCCCTTGGCATGCATTTGTCTGTAGGCATTTTGAGTTCTGAAACAGATTTAGTCTCTCATGTCCTTGTACTTCCTATTCTCACCTGGAAAGTGAGGATAATATTTTCTGCCTATTCAGATGACCAGTTCTTCAGGGAAAGTTCTTCTTTNTTTTTTTTTTTTTTTTTTTTTTTTTTTTTTTTTTTTTTTTGGAGGGGGGGAGGTTGTTTGTTTGTTTTTTTCCTCTCTCCTTACAATACATATGTGTGTGTATATGCATATATGTATACCTAAATAGATTTGCAAGTGTGCACACACCATATATGCACTCTGGCTCACAGGAGTGTCAATGCATGACTTAGCAGTACCATGTGGTCCTGAGCAAGAATGATAAGAAAAATACTATAATACCAAAATAATGAGTTAAAAGTAGACCTAAATTTCTTTTACTGTTCTCTCTCTTACCTTAAAAAGAATGATTGTGAAGACTGCCCTGTGGAAGTCCACACACAGTAGTTGGTAATGGAAGGCCTTTGATGTAAAATCAGTGAAAATTGGATTTAACTTTAATCTAGATTGTGAATAAGAGATTCTAAAGAGTAAAGCTGTTGTGTGATTTCACAACCCCAGCTGGTCCATTGTGACTGAGATTATTGTTAATAAATGTTTATAGAAATTAAAAAGAAAATGAAACAAATTCATATTTGTTCTAATTAAGTCAATTCTACTGAAATATTTTTGGCATTCAACTTGTCTTAAAAATGTATTTAAGATGCAACTTATATATATGTGGACGCCTTTGATCTTCTAAATGCATCTTAGCCACAGGTTTCTGACAAGGTCATAGTTTTTTTTTCCAAAATTAATTGTCAACARAAAAACATTCTCATAAAATCTAAGCTTCGCTGGTATATAGTGCAGTATATTAATAAACCYCAGATCTAACAGCGTTAAAGTCTTCTTGCTTTCAAATGTAGAGCTATAATTTCATATGTCTGAAGTACAACCAGTACAGTCTAAAGCCAATGCCATTTGTATATAATTATTGAGTTTTTTTGTTTCATCTAATTAAAAGTATTGCTGTTTTATTATCTAGTTACTTTTATTAATTTGAAAAATCATTAAAACTGCTTGAAGAGATTAGTGTTTGCTGTATACTTAAGATTCAGTGCATTAAAACAGAGCATATTATAAGSTTATTGTGCATTCATACACAAACAGCAGTCTCTGTCTTTCCTGAGCAAGACTCAAAAGGTGTATTCACTGCATAGTTCATATTAATCTTGTGATTTCCCATTAGATTCTTGTACAAGTGAGTCTTAGCTCAGTTAATATTTCAAGTTCCCTTGAGTTTCTAGGATGAGTTATTTCATAATTGAAAAAATGCAGATGAGCTTAACAACAAATAGCAAGGGCAGGTGCTGTCATTTTCATATTTCTCTAGGAAGGAGACTATCACATTAAACAGAGAACAAGGGCTTCAGTTATATCCAAATAACTAATCTCCATAATCTGGTCGTTCAGTTTGCCTACCTCTCCATAAATTAAAGCAGTCCTTAATATGGCATGAGCTTTTGAGCAGCAGAGAATATAAATATAAATATGAATATAAAATATATCAACTTTTGAAGGTGTCACTCACAAATCTTTTGGGCTTAAGTCTGTAATTTAGAGTTGTATGGATAGTGACAGTCATTGTATAAGTTTGCCAGCACACAACTGTTTAGAGTTTAGTTGAGTTGATTCAAAAGGCTGATTGGTGCAAAAGTTAGGATCAGTCACTCAAAATGTAAAAAGAACAGTGCTACCCGCACTTGAATAGCTAGTAATTCTAGTTTAATGCAATACAATTTATTTATATAGTATTCCAAAAAGGAATACGTATAATACATATAATGAATTTCAGAGAAGACATTAGACTAACATATTTACAATAGCATCAATATTCTATGCCGTAGGAATGGTAATAAAAGTAATAAAAACACTACATAAAAGATAGAAGTGTAGAGAAAGGATGAGAGCTAACCACCAACTGTAATCAATGCTTCCTTCATTTCTGATTTAACTCAAAGTTTTTCATTGGCACTTCGTGTCCCTCACTAGTGATGTTTTGAAGAGCTTTTATTTGGACTCTGAATGCCTGTGCACCACAGGCAGAATGTTTTGGACTAGGTCATGGGGCTGTTGCTAGTAGATCTGCAATTAGTCAAACCTTTCTAATTTAATGGAGAAAGAGTGRCAGGTAGTACAAAGTGATGTAAATCATATAGGAGACAGCATTTATAGTCCCACATAATTTAAGGGATTCTGACTTATTTCCATAGTTGGGTCATTTATCCATTTTACAGTCTAGATCTTTCTAAATAATAAAGGATAAATAAGTCACTTAAGTAAGTCTGTCAAGAAAACATGTAGTGCATAAATAGAGATCTTAAGTCTGTACACAGTGCAAGGCCACATCTATACTAGAAAAATTTAATGGGAGCATTGCATTTTCTGAAACTGCAGCCTGCATGCTTTCTTCCACCTGTATAGTGCATCATCATGGAGATTTTTTTTCTGTTTTTAATGTGTGTGTGCAGTTTTTTTAAGAGTTTCACACCCAATAATTTTCTCCCCTTTAGTCTCATTGCCACATCATTGCTGTAGCCAGGGATGAGTCTCTACACTGAGGACTCATGTCTGTTTTAGAGCTGCAGTATCTCACACTTCCATAGCYGTGAAACTGCAACTACAACCTTAGAAGTAGTCCATCATGTTCCAAATGTATTGATTAACCAAGGTACGATTTTTTCAATTGACACAGTTCTGCACTTATTTGGCAATGAAGATCCAGACTTTCTGCACCAAGACAGCAAAATAAAAGGTTTTTGGATATATAAAGTCATCCACCACAGAAGCATGAAACTACACATTGCTATCAGGCAGTAGGCTGTCAGTTTGGATCTAGTTAGTCATTGCAGGCTGATGAAAAGTTAAAGGAGAATTGTCCRTGTCCATGTCTCCTGCTGAAACTCTTCTTCTGGGCAGAAGATAATGTTAAAGTAATGGATCTGTTAAAAGAGGGGAAAATATTCCAAAAACTTGCAGCTGGTGAGATAAGAATCTATCTTCTACCTTCTCCATCCTACTGCAAATACTATTTCTTGTTATATTTAAGCATTCACTGGGCAGTACAGAGACAGACGTGATATGAAAGGTGGAACTTCAGACTCTACATTCTCTTGAGGATCTTAACCACTAATCCTCTGAGTCACACTCTCTTTCACTCTCTCTTTCTGATGTCATGAGTCTTTCATTCCTATCTGCACTGTCTCAAAAAAGTAACACAGACATTTTTTTTTTATGAACACAGAAGTGAGCTCTACTTGCCAAGAGTATCCTGACATCAAACACAAGCTAGATTTAAGTACCACCAGATCTGGATAGCTCCAGAGCATGAGGCTTTTTTACGTAATTTGGAATTAGGGCTCTATTAATCTGACTAAATCCTAGATTTGCTGTTTGTATCCTTGGGGATCTGACTCTGAACAGTTAGCTGCATAAAACTGACAGAAGTGAGAACTCCACCCAGATCTAGCAACTMGCAGTGTAGTTTTAATTTCTGGAGTGTACTTCTTCCTTTAGGCCCAGAAAGTTTCCCATTCATGCAAGTCTCCTATTATGTTGTATACATAGTTTACATTGTTCAAAATCTTTTTGTTCACACTTTGTCCACTCTTTTACATCAATATTAGTACCTATTTTTTCCCTGCCTTTATCCCGGCTACAATCAACATCTCCTGCTAATGTACCTACTGCATTCTCCTGTTGCACATCTGAGAGCCTGTGTAAACAACACTGGTTTATTTTAAGTTACATGAGAAGGGGATATTGTAGGGCTTTCTCTGCTGAGACCATGCAGAAATAAAACTAAAATGAATAAAGTTAACTGAAAAACAGGAGCCTTAGGACTATACTGAGAAGAATTTATAATCCCTGTCCTAAAGCCAGATTACTAGAACTTGACAAGCTAGGGCAAAATATGTAAGAAAGACCTTTACTCTTTTTAAATATCGGGTATGTGGATTAGTTTGTCCAGTTCTTAATTTTTTTGTAATGAAAAATGTAAATCAAGTTATATTGTGGGAGCTGTGGAAATATCCAAATGTAATTTTTTAATAAGTATAAAAGAGATTTAAAAGATTGTGTTCAGAATTATTATTTTAATGAGACTTCAGCTGGGTTGTAAATTGTAAATTAACAACTGTAAATAGAATGAAATAGGGAGGAAAAATCTGTTAAGTGGCTGGCCTAGGTCTCATGACACACCCCTGTCTAAAATATGCTGATAAATATACACATTTTAAAAGGCAAATTGAATCCAGTTTTTTCATACTAGCTCATGTTTCAGGTAGGTAAAAGGAGGAGGTCAATGTTTCAGCTTGCATGAAAAGGTTTCTTTGAAGAGAGATTTGTTTGTGACTATTTTACTCCAGTCCAACTCCTATAGAAATGTGTGAGAACCAGAGGAGACAAGTGATTTGGCTAGACTGCTGTCTAGCCAAATAATTGGAAAACAAAATAAAGATTCAGCAGTATTTTTCCTGTAATTCAAATGCTGGAGTGCATGAAACACGCACCTGGGGAGGTTCAGTGCAAGCTGCTGAGTACACTCCCTGTTGTACTTAAAGATTTTGCAGAGCAAGAAAGCAAACCACAGTGAGAGAAGACATGGGGGAGTCATTGCACAGAGTAACTGCAACTAGGTGAAGGAAACTGTAGTGAGGAGGTAAATTCTCATGTTTTTATTAACTCCTTTAACAGGTGTGTCACCAAGGCAGCAAGAAGAAAAGCTGGTGCTCTCAGTTAAAAAGTATTGCATCTAAAATGCTGGAAGGAAATACTTGCAGGCTATCCTAACCTGAACCAGCTCAGAACAAACTYGCAGAGGGGTCCTGGTTTTAGCCCACAGCAGTGCTTTGGGCTGGACTCTGAGACTTGCTCGAGGATGCTGCAAGGTTCTCTCTCAAGTGTTGTGAGGGCAGGTTGCTGCTTTTTACACTAATTGGATGATTCTTGYGCCTGCAGTAGGCACAAGAGCTAGTGCTTTCTTCCTCACTGCTAAGGAAAACCTGTCAGGTTGGCCGGCTGGGAGGGGATATCACAGCATATATGTAACACAACACAGTGYTGCGCAGAGAAACCCGAGCTGAACCAGCTAACTTGTTTGCCAGCTGCTGTGCAAATGTAGCCTTCCGCTTACATTAATTAGCCTTTCTGATGAGCTATGCAGAGTGGGGAAAGCTTTGAAGATTACAGAGCAGTAAAAAGGAAAAGCAGAAAGCTGGGGAAAGACAAAGTACCACAGTGAGGCAGCTGCACAGCTAGTTGCTTTTCATTAAGAGTTCAGTCTTATGAGACATTTGGCAGCTAAAGATAAATATACAGTAATTTTTAAAATAAATATATCACTTTGAGCTCATCAGCACATCATAAATTAAGAAATTAGGCTTTTCTCTTTTCTTTAAAAGAGTTAGAACTCTCTTGTGACCTTGTTGTATATTATAGTTTATAATTCAGTACAGATTTACATGGGCTCATCTTATTTTAAGTGCTTATTAACAAATACTTCACTTCTGCTGACATGGTGCCTTTGGGAATACAGTTTAACTCCACATGCATACCGAAAGAGTTTGTTATGAATATTACTATTATCCTGAAAGCCAGGTTAATTCATAGTGTCTGGACAATTAAGCATGACTTCTGAGTACTGCATGATACCAGAGAATGATTCTTTTACAAGTACATCAGAAGGTGCATACTGCATGCTCTTAAGTAAAGATACAATCAATCTACCAGCTGTCGCTGTGAGCAGAATTTCTTTAATTAAGTGCAGACGATATTAGGGAGATAAAATGATAAAGTGTAGTAATTTTAATCTGCAAAAATTCAGAATTTCATGATCAAGATTGCATTCACATTATAATCAATGGAGAGAAAGTGGCTTTGACTTGTCTTCAACTAGAAAAGAGACCGAGATGACTAGGTTTGGAAGGGGACACCTGRAGTGCAAACACCTGCCTGGATTCATCAGACTACAAGAATTTACAGGATTCATCAGCTGAATCCTCTTTGGTCTTACTCTTCTTTATTATTCTCCTATTTTACATTGTGTAACAACCTTTTCTAACATTACTTGCTATGTTTATGTGTGTATTTTTCATGTTCTGCAAAGTACTCTTCATTGTTATACCTTCATATTTGTAGAAAGCAAAAGCACTGGGATAGGAAAAAATAAAGGAATATTATTGAACAGCAATACCTCTCACCTGTTTAAAGAGAGCTCTTTGCCTATGGTTATCCTCTCAGGCAAATCAATAGAGACAAAATCAACGTAGTAAAAATGATCAAAAGCCTATATTCACCTGATTCATATGTGCAGATAACCAGAGCCAAAGAGAAAGAGCCCTCTTTAAGGAGGTTAGCTGTCACTGTGCAGAAACAAGTGGGATTGCATCTGTAACACTCTTGCCAATCCTTACTCCCCTTACAGCAAACGATGCACATATTCATAAACACTCTAGAGAATTTATTGGCTTTTATTGTGCATTTTCCTGGAATTCAGAAATGAGTGGTAAAGTTTTTACTTAAGAGAAAAATACTGCTGTGCTTGTTCTTGTTCCTCAGAGCCTCTCATTGCATCAGACGCAAAGAAGCTTTTAACAATTCGTGCTTAACATTCAAGCTGTCTGATGTTCTCCAGGATTTAATTTGAAATTACTTTGCAGAAAAGCTTTACAGAGCATTAAGGTTATGTTTGTTGTAGATGTGCAATATGAAATATCCAAGTATTGTGCATATGCATCACCAATGTAACACTGTAGCACCAACCCAGGAGATTTCTGCGCTTTGAACCCCAGGAAGGGGATGTTTAGTATCCCAGTGATGAACACAGGGATGAGTGATTGGACCGTATTATCAGATTTATTTACCAGTAACTTAATTTATGGGAACTTGGCGCATTTCTTAAACTGAATCTTTTTTCTGGTCTGATATTTTAAATATGCTACTAGATGGCTGKTATACTCCAGTCTTTTCACCACACTCCTTGAATATCATGAAATTACAATTTTCAGACAAGACCATGAGCAAAATTAACTTGATTTTATGTAATTCAAATTCAACCGGCATAAGCCTGAACATCTACAACAGTTCAAAGTAGAATCATTGCAGTTCTAATTCCTTCATTTTGGCTTTCTGTCATAACAAATTAAGTTAGATTTGCTGTTTTCAGATTTTTATGGCTTTCTGTGTTTTTGCTACTTAAATTAAAGATTCTTTTAATCTGTGACATGATTCTAACAGCTTCAGGAATAAATTATGACATCAATAGGACCATGCTTTTGTGAAAACAATGGCAAGTCACAATCAATAAAGCATTCTACAACGTTATCAGCAAAAAGATAGAAATTTGAGTAACATTTGCGAACTTGAAAAATGGGAGGATAATACTATGTATAGATTTTCTATCTTAATATTTCTGAGGTTATAAT
Source organism: Rhea americana (assembly GCF_003343005.1). Lineage (NCBI taxonomy): Eukaryota > Metazoa > Chordata > Aves > Rheiformes > Rheidae > Rhea > Rhea americana. The sequence goes on along the minus strand of NW_028186867.1, from coordinate 6,426,371 downwards.
TGYAATTAGAAACAAATAAATGATTAATGTAATAATATATTCAACAAATTAAACCCTTCTGTGTTAGATAGCTGGCTTCCCAAAACTTCTGGAGAATATGCTTGAATTCGTTAATATAAATTGTTTTCTGTGAGTACTTCACAATATGAAATTAAATTCTGTTTCTTCAATGGATTTACCATAAAAAAGATTGTTTGAATAAGTAACTTTGCCCTTTGAAAATGTATTTCTTCTTCTTTACTTCTCATTTAACTTCCTAACATGACTATCACAGAAAAAGCTGTCTGGGCCCTATGTAGCAATTTTTTTTTTTTTTGATGTATAGAATCATCACTACRTTTCATCTGACAGCACAATGACAGATCAGGTGTCCTTTGCTTGTAGTTACATGTCAGTGTTCAAGTGATGGATAATTACCAGTGACAGAACCAAGCATGGAATGGGAAGAATCAAGGGTCACCAGAAGAGAAGTGACAGAGCAGAGCACTCAGGGAGCAGTTTTAGAGACAGCCCGCTATTTTTCCAATGGCAATAAAAAACTGTACATAGGCTACATTATTTTTTTCTAGGAAATATGATATCATAAGCTAGAAGCTCCTTGTTCTGTTCATATTTGTGGTTTGTGGTTCAGAAGTTTTTGACAAGGGGAAATCATTGCTTTCTTCTTGCCTAACCGGCAGCAATTAGCTACAGCTGAGTGAGAGACATTTCTGTAACCGCAGGCAACAGTAGTTGGAAAACTTATTAGACAGTTTTTTCCACTGATAGCAGAGGAGAGAGCATTACTTTCCCATTCTAGTACTACATTGACTTTAGGACTGCAACTCACTCATAGGGATAGAGAGCCTTTATGGGAAAAATGTTGTCTTTAAAAAAAAGAATGTTAGCAGAAAGTAAACTGTGTAGAATGTTCCCATAAATCAGCAGTAAGGTAAATGTGTCTGATAAACAGGAAAGCAGAGCTACAATGGCACTTGAGGCCATCTATTGACATGAAATTCTGAGAAAAAATGTGTTGCAGCACTTCTTGACTTTGTGCTGAAGAATCAACTTGTTCAGAACAGACAGAGTGGACTGAAAACACAGCATAGGTTTTACTGACAGTTCCTAAACAAACGCAAATTCCTCGCTTATGTGGGCTACTTGTTCCTGTACATGAACACTAAAGATGTTATTTGGAAGACAAACCATTGACATACTTGTCTTTGGGCTCAGAGAAGGTGCCACGGCTGCGCACTTGCTGCACATARGGATTGTTTCTGGGAAGTAAAGCTTGTCAGAAATGCTTGCCTGTAGCAAGTAGAAAGATTCTCTGAGCAGTAAAGTTCTACCATTATCCTGGTTTAGCAATCTGGTTAGTCTAGTCTAACTAGGCAAGTGTGAGTAGGAACTTCTGTCTCGGTCCCCCCCAAAAACAAAACAAAACAAAACAAAACAAAACAAAACAAAACAAGGGAGTTTCTGATGTATGTGCGTTCTATAGATTCCCAAGAGGAATTTCAGCTTCCTGGGAAATCCCAGCATGCACATGCTACACAGATGATCACTTGCAGATTTTATGCTTTATACTGCATGGCAATACTAGACAAAAAGGCTTAGCTAGCAGAGTGTCTCAGAACTAGCAAACATTGTTACTTCTCACAATTAATGGGAAAACTAAGTCAGGAAAACATAACATGGAGAGAGTGAATAGCATAACCTGTCAAATGTCCAACCTCAGACCTGCCGCGAACTATAGACATTTCACTGAAAAGCTCCACCRATGTCAAATAAAGCTAGTAGGTCTCCCTGTAGAGGAGTGACAACYTTTATAGACTGAACAACACAAGACAGAAGGCAACTGACATGAGGGTTTGTGAGGATGGTGACTTTCACTGCACATTTTGAAATTTTCCCCCCTGTAAACTCTGTTGCTTCTTACATTCRTGCTCCTTTGCCATAACTTCATGATGGCAGAGGAAACAGCTGTTCTTAAGCTTTGTGGATGGAGGAACGGAAGCCGAAAGATCCCCATGTAATTAAGCTGCGAAACTGCAGGAGGACRCTTGCTCAACTACATCTCATCATGCTTTTGTGTTGTGTGTCTGCCGTCGGACACAGCCTCAGCAACCGCTGGCTCGAGCGCCGCATCCAGGGCTGTTGGGCTCCCGGGGCTGGCATGTGCCCAGCACATCTGTCGTGCACGCGCGATCTGCCCAGCTGCAGCCTGCAGCACGGTCTGGGCAAGGAGCGTGCTGCAATTACTGCTGCTACGGGGAATGTTTTTAGTGCTGCCTAAGATGCAGAACTTAGAGATATGAAAAAGAAAATAAGCTTAAAAGATGTTGTCCAGTGGTATGGAAAACAATACGAAAGCAGAACAATAGCTTTACATGTAGGAGGGCTAAAAGGAGACTATAATTTTRTGGCCCAAATACATGAAATGATTCAGTATTTGGGAGACAAATACCCCTACCACATGGCAAGGGTTAACAAAGCAGTTGGAGGAAAATTGAAAATGATATTCAAATTAAGAATAACTATCAGTTAGCACTATTTCAACAGAAAGAATTCCAAATAGCTGCTTCTGGAAGCTCTCAAATATAACTGGGAAGTGTTTAAGATATTTGACTCTCCATAACACAGATTAAAAAGGACTACGCTTTATTTTATTGCTCTTATATGTGTGATGAATAGTTTTATTTCTCTTAATTTTGCTGGCTAGTGATAGTATCTTCTTGTTTCTATTGATTTCATTCTTAGAATTTAATTTGCCTTAGAAGCTTAATAGTGTGATTCCTTACATGCGCATTATCTTATCCATCATGATTAGAACTGGATTCACAACTGTGAATTATTATTAACTGTTGAAATATAAAGGTGTAAAGCAGAAGCTTCTTTGCATGTTTTGGGGTACTTTTTAAATTTTTGTTTCCTGATTTGCATAATTGCATAACTTTTTGGAGATAAGATTTCCTTTACTCTCAYTCAATTTCCTTTTGATTGTTGCTCAGCTAAGCTAAAAAAAATMTTTTTATTTCAAAATAGAGCACTCTTTATTTGTTGTTTTGCTTGTTTTAATTGGTTCATGACCCCTAGAGATACTTCTTTCAGTCTCATYTGTACAAAGTGAATTCTAACTATGTTTTGTTTTCCTAAAAGCCCCAATAATTTAATTAAAGCTGAGATGATAAAGCCAAAACTAGAAGACTACATGCTTAATTCTACTTTTTGTTTCTAGAAAAATATGATGCACAAAGAATTCTTTGCTCAGCTGCAAAAACTGAAAGCTGAATGAAGAGGACATAGAATATTAATTTTGTAATATTAGGTAAAGGTAGATTGGAGCTTACTCTAAAGCTGGACATATATTTCTGAGAAATAGGCTTTTAGACCATAAGTTTTGAAGACAAAAGTTCTCTACATTTGCGGTGGATTCAGGTCCCAAATCTTCCAAAATAGGAGGATTTTGTCTCAGGCTTGAAAATATAACATTATATCCTGAAAATCTTCCATCATTTCTCTTTTAACATAAACCTCCAAAGGTAATTTTCTTCTGTTTTGTATTTCACATTATTCAGTTTGATTGTCATCTCATATCCACTGATTACAGTGACTTCTCCTGCCCCCCTGTATTTCTTGTAGTTTTCAAAGTGTGAAAGAAATCAGACTGAATTTCATATCCCACTCAAGAATGTTTTTCACTTGCAGYTAGAAGACATATATACGCCTTTTGATTTGTAAACAAATCAAATGACTASAAAACTGCTAAGATACAGAGTGCACATAATTCTATGGTGCCATTTTATGGAATTCATTTTCAAAACAGAAGTACACCTTAGTCTCTAAAGAAACCCTGATACATTTATGATTTACATTTTAAGATTGGTCCTAGAAGCCTTGCTAATCTTCATGTGAATTGGTCCTAGAAGCCTTGCTAATCTTCAAGTGAACTCTCAGGTAGGCATTTAATACTCATAAGTCCTCATGTGACTTTGACAACTTCTTTACTCTTGTAATTGACAAACAGTATTTCATCAGTGGATACTATTTCAGAAAATACTTATTTTAATGTGCTCCACACACAGTTTATATCATTAAAAGACGGAAGAAAAAAGCCCATAGCTCAGTTTGAGTTGGTGTCCTCAAGAGACCTATCCATTTATAAATATCTTTCCTTTCAATATCATTTAAGACACTAATTCTGACTCTTTTAAGCTATGGCAGTAAACTGGGCAGGTAGATCAGGGAGGGAGGCGTAGTGCACTCCAGCATGCTGCCTGCTGTGGGTGATGAGGAGCCAGGCATGTGGGGCATCCTGCTGAACAAACCTCCCAGCCATGCAGGAAGACCTTTGTGGACCTCTTCTAGCATATGCTTCAGCACTTTCAGCTATTTCAGGCATAACTTTCTAGTGTAGTGTGACCATTTACAGAAAATTGAACAAGTTCAGGGATTTTTGTAAACGTTCTTTGTTCCATGTCTTGCTTTCAAAATTTCGGGTTGCTGCCTGCTGAATACGACAACTAGAGCTAACATTGCTGTTTCCTAAACTCTCCATGCATAGAACTACAGATTTGATATTTTCTAAGCAGAAAGGGTTTGCTGTATTGAGTAAACTTTTTGAGTCCCCTGCAGTTTACTAAGACAATTTAAACTTACAGTTTGGTTGTAAGGTGGATCATTTGGATGGAGTTTGTTTTTTGTTTTTATTTGTTTGTTTGTTTCTTTTTTGATTTATGTCACTGAAAGTATTATGAGCCTGTTGAGCATATGCATAAATATTACAGGAGGATGTGAGTTACACTTTCTCATATGGCAATCCTACATGTAGAACCACAGTGGTAAGACGCTTGCTGTGCTTACGTAATGGGCAAGCAGTTACTGTAACTCTCTGTGCATTAGATGCTTTATGGATCAAAAACTTTTCGATCAAGAAAACAGCTGAGAGAAGGTCTCCCTTTACATCTTTATTCTTCAGCTCTCAGGACTTAGCCAAACACTTCTTACAGATCAAGCTGAAACTCTTTAGGAAGCCAGTGCACCTCAGTGATTCATTTCCCCCTAGTAGAAGCAAGCTCTCCACAGCTCTGCTGCATTAACAAAGTCTTAAGATTTCTGATACAGTATGAAAGGCAGGATTAGAATGGAAACATTTACAGAAACTGAGCTACAGATGCCATTTTGGCTGAAATAACCCCCCCTTTTTTTTACAGACTTTTTAAATCAAAGGCTGAAGTAAGTGAGTGACTGGGTAACAGCATTGCCTGTGGTAGAAATTGCACTTAAATTGAGAATGAATTTGATCTGGTGACTACAATACACAGGCCAGTGCAGTGCATGCAAAGCAGTTTCCCTTTATCTCAATATATCACCTTTCAGACCTCAGAGAAGTATTTATCCAGAGAATTCCAAATTTTTCTAGTTGTGAGTTATCCATGTGCAAGCATCGATTTCTGTAAATATTGATTGTATGCCATTACTGAGGAAAGGCATTTCAGTCTTTGTGTTCTTTACAAATCCTTTGCTTGGGCTGTGTGACTAATGCTTTCATTTTCTGGATGTATATGTTACCAAATTTTCAGTTTTAGCTGTTCTACAAGCCACTTGCTTCATCAGATCCACTCGTCCACGTACTTCAAACTCTAAATTACAATTTATTTACATCAGGGATTGACCTAAAAGTTAGGAATCCTGATTCCCATAGGGGCTACACTGAGGGCTGGACCAGACGATCTCCAGAGGTCCCTTCCAACCTTACCATTCTACGATTCTATGATTCAGGCCTTTAGCTATTTTTTTTTTTTTTTTTGTCCAATATTCAATTTTGACATAATCATCTTTTTAAAGTATATATTTAAATTCTTTTCATAGACTTCTGGCTTCCTCTAGGGATTCATATTGATCTGTGAATGATCAGTAATTCATTACACCATAGATTTTTTTTCTTTTTGTCTCGAACATGTTGTGATTACCCCCGAAAAAAGAAATAAGTAAAAAAGAAAACTAATAGTCCCAGATGCATTAATTGAAATTAAATTTAATTCTTTTGAAACTGTTCCTATTAGAAGTCAAATGACAGTTGAAATAGTCATATTTTTAAATGACTTATTAGCATCCTATATAACTAACATCGGTCCTGAGGTAAACTTGGAAAAAGAGCTACAAAGTAGAGTCACAATTTAGCTCCTCTAGTTCAAGGAGCCTTTGCAGGAATATTGGAAGTCTGTTTAATATGAGGGACTCTATGTATATCCGTGTGATTGAAAATTTTATCTAGAAGGAAACGTAGGCCTATTTACTTCGCCCATTGATTGCTTTATTACTGTGACAGAAAACAAACCACGGCAACTTGGTGTGAACAGTCAAATTCCAGAAAAGGTGCATGATCTTTTGCTCATGCAGCTTCCTGCCCAGATAAGGATCCCTCAAGTCTGTCTTCTAGGGGTTAGGCAACTACACAGCAGATCGCTCAATAAGGCTGACCATGTGTCCTGCCTGACAAAGGGTTTATGCGACAGGCCGTCTGAGATAAGCAAGAAGAAACAGAGCAGAAGGAAACTGGCTGTGCAGGAGGAGACTCAGGGAGAGTCCACAATTTGGAGGAGGAAAGTAATTAAAGACAGGGATAACACACCTTCTGGAACTAAAAGATTAATCGTGCAAGTGATGTTTAAGAGTGATGGTAGTGTTTGTTTTCATTTGTGCATTCCTTAGCTCAATAGTGATTCAGTTTTGGACCTATATAATTCTCTGATGTTTGCTTCAATTATGATGGGGCTCTGAGAAGGGAACTTCAAAGCTAAACCTCCTGGAATGTCTTCAAGATCTCAGAAAAAGTGCAATGACATTTCAAGGTATCTTATGCAGCTCCTGCGAGCCAAAAGCCCATGACACACAGGACTTGGTAGTTCCTGTTCCCATTGGGGTGGCTACCATGTGCCGGGGAGCAGAAGGGAAGCCACAGCTACCCCCTCAAACTACAGCTCACAGCCTGATGTGTGCACACAAACGTACATTGCCAGACATCAAAGTGCTTAGCAGAGAAAAAAAGAGTGTTTTGGGTAGGGAGGATGGAGAGATGAATGGCTGAAACCTTGTTATTAGTACTACGCTGCATGTTAATGCACTCTCCATTGTACGACACGCAGAGCTAACACCTCTGCTAAGCCCACGCCACTGCAACGGCATGATCAGACCTAGACCTGATTTTTTTTTCCAGGTTTTGTAGGAGAGAATCTCACTTTAAAGTTCTTCCTTGGCAGGTGCAGCATCAATCATCCACTAGGTTCTTTGTCTTCTCCTCACTACTGAGATGTGGAGAGGGATTCATCAAGTATTAATGAGTCCTCTAGGGTGCTTGCCGTGAGCTATAAAACTTCAGCCTATAATTCTGTGTTTTGAAAATCGCRTACCTCTCTGTCTCAGTATATGTTGAAGGTGCTCTCAGAAATAATTAAAGGGCAGAAAAACAGGATATGGCTAAAAGGTTAAAAATTAAAACCCCACTAGCTACYTATGTAATTTCTTCAATTACTTTCTTGAAACCTTTTCATCTCTAGCCATGAAAACACCTCTACACAAGTGTGTCAGACAACATAAGTTTGCCAGTGAAATAACATCTACAAAATCTGTGAAGTGAATTGCTGAAAAGCAACTCTAAAACACCCTGCCAAATGCGGGTGGAGGAGAACTTGTCAATGCTTATATCATATGGTTCATCTTCCCTGATACACAGATGCTCTGAAAATATAGCCTCCTGAAGCCTGTTAAGTGATTTGATAAGCCATCAAAAGACAATTAAAAAATCTCATGTCTTCTGATAAACCAACTTGCAAAAGAGGTAGTAAGCTCAAAACCCTCTGTGTGTGCGTGAGTGTTTACACACTTCTATATAGCTGGGGAGAGCATGTCTGAGGAAGAATATTAGATGCCCTAATCTATCAAAAGCTGGAAAAGCAAGTGGGGAACAATTAGGACAGCAGAGGTAGTTTCTCAATATATTTGTGTATAATACAGAGGTTAAAACTCTGTTTCTGGGATCTGAGCCACAGACTGCTCTGGGGAAAATGTATGTATTTGTGTTCTCTTTCTGTAACATTGGATTCCTGTCTCATTTCATTTGTGCAAAATATAAATGTACGCAAATTAAACAAAACAGTCTTGGGTTTATTCTGTTAATTTTCTTATTCCTAATAAACATTGTTCATCTCAATGAAATTGCTGTTCAGACAGACTGCCCTTGGGGAGCAAACCAGCCTTCAGAGGGATGCACAGAAGGCAAGTGAAGTTCTAGTTTCAGATGGGTAAGTGGTGTGATAACTCCTAGTGCTATACAAGCATATTGCAAAAAAACTGTGGTAGCCAGMAATCAAGATTTTATCCCAGGACCAGAGAAAAGAGTGACTGCAGCACTATTTTCCTGTAAACTTTAAACTATAAAACTATTTTCATGTTTCATATTTCTTAATTATCATTTAATTTGATTAGTGATCATTTGCTTTGATTAAATCTCAGACCATTTATGATCTCCCCAATAGCACTCTCATTTTAAAATAGTCATCTGAAGGATCGCCTTCACGGAACGGGAGCAAAATAATCCTCTCTCTAAGAGCCAATCACTACTGTGAATATCCCATCATTATAAAAGCAGCATGAGATGAGTCTTGATAAAAAAACAAACACTTTGAAGATGCTCAATAAAATAAAAACAGCTTATCTCTTGGAAAGAAGATAATCATTCAGCTTGAATTACATGTCTGGACTTTATTTTCTGTAACTGATTTGTGTTTGGGAACAAGAATTGTGTTTTTTTCTTCATGTTTGTATGGTTCACAGCTCATTAGCAGTAATTAAGCAATCACAAGTTAAAATAATAAAATGTTAAAACTGTCATATTAGTCATTTACTGCAATTTGTAAGTAATGTCAGAATCCTATATACAGAAGCATGACTATGGATTATATATTGGCCATTCATCACATTTTGCTGCCACTTATCTGAATAAAAAACAAAGATATTCTAAAGGTCAAATGTGAAATTTCAGAGGCAAAAAACAAACATATTTTCTTTGTTGGTGAACATTTTGTTTGTGCTGTGCATAAGTTGCCCTAAGGAATTCTTGCTGTCCTCTGAAAGTCAACAAACAAACAATTTGAAAATGATTAATATTGATTTTGCAGAATATACCACAGTTCTGCTGGAATACTTTCTGTCTGCAGCAGAAAATTATATTTATTGTTTAGAACAGAGGACAATTAATGTAGTACAAGTGAACCTAAAAATATTGGTCTTGACTATTTCCCTTTTCAAAAATATTCCAGATACTTCTGTCCAATTGATTTTAGCAGTGTAGCTGAGAATAACTTTTCCAATTGGCAATCGCATTAGATATTCAATCAAGGTTTATTCAGTTAGATGAACACATCAAGAAGAAATGTGCAGAAAGTAAGGGAGTCTCCTTGGGTCAGCATTGATGCATCTTACTGCACCTTGGGCAAGATGTGTTCAGCTGCAAGGATACAATACGTCATTTTGACTTGGGATTACATGGTTGTATATGGCTCTGTACGCATTATGTTTTGCAAAGAGAAGGGTGTTAATCAAGGGTTAATTGTCCCCCAGGGCTCAGTACTGGGTCCCATCCTGTTCAGCTTTTCATCGATGACCTGGATGAGGGGACAGAGTACCTCCTYAGCAAGTCTGGGAGGAGTGGCTGACACACCTGAGGGCTGTGCTGCCATTCAGAGAGACCTGGGCAGGCTGGAGAGCTGGGCGGAGAGGAACCTCCTGAGGTTCAACAAGGGCAAGTGCAAAGTCCTGCACCGAGGGAGAAATAACCCCATGCACCAGTACAAGCTGGGGGCTGACCTGCTGGAGAGCAGCTCTGCAGAGAAGGACCTGGGAGTGCTGGCGGATGACAGGCCGACCATGAGCCAGCAATGTGCCCTTGTGGCCAAGAAGGCCAATGGTCTCCTGGGGTGCATTAGGAAGAGTGTTGCCAGCAGGTCGAGGAAGGTGATCCTGCCCCTCTACTCAGCCCTGGTGAGGCCTCCTCTCGAGTACTGTGTCCAGTTCTGGGCTCCCCAGGACAACAGAGACATGGAGCTACTGAAGAGAGTCCAGCGTAGGGCTACGAAGATGATCCGAGGGCTGGAGCACCTGCCCTACAAGGAACAGCTGCGAGAGCTGGGCCCGTTCAGCCTGGTGAAGAGAAGACTGAGGGGGGATCTGATCAATGTGTACAAGTACCTGAAGGGAGGGTGTCAGGGGGATGGGGCCAAACTCTTTTCAGTTGTCCCATGTGACAGGACAAGAGGCAATGGGCAGAAACTGAAGCACAGGAAGTTCTGCCTGACCGTGAGGGGGAATTTCTTCCCTGTGAGAGTGACGGAGCACTGGCACAGGTTGCCCAGAGGTTGTGGAGTTCCTCCTTTCGCTCCTGGGAAATAAAGTCTCCATGTGGCCACAGGTGGCAGCATATTCTAGAACAGACTTCACCTAAGAAAATCCTTGCAGTTGAAAGGGTTTGACAGATATTGAAAAATTCTGATGCAGTTTTCCATAATCAAATTTTTTTTTATCAGGAATACTGATGACCAGCTAACAGCCTAAAGTTTGGTTTGGTTAAATTATTCATCCGTGAAAATTCTTCTAGAACAAAACCAGCTGTTTGTAGCTTAGTTTAAAGAAGGTCATGGATTTCTTGGGAGCTTGTTAGCATTCCTTAGGAAATAGGCTCTTCTTAGCATCACTAATAGCCATCAGGGACACACCAGCCACTTCTGTTATCAAAGGAAAGGTTGTTAACCCAGTCAAAATAAAAAGAATAATGGACTGGTCCAACCAAACGCTTTTTCTGTAGAAATCTATTTTGTCTGTGAGGTTTTCCAATCCATACTGCAGATTTGCACAACCCTTGCACTGGATCACAGCTCAAGAAGTAAAGTTTGCAGATAAACTCATTGTCTTTTTGCATTTACTATTCAAAATCATTCTTTCTTGCTGAAGCATGTCTTCATCCTCCTTTCCTACTTCTATCTGTCTGTGCTTGACTCTTTTCCTTCAGGAAAGATACATGAAGGACAATCTCATGATAATAAATCAAATAATTCATGCTTTCACAGCTACAGGTTCGCCAGAAAACAGCTTTTGAATTCCTTGTTTCAAATGTCAGAAATGAAAGGCAGTATTCACTAGTAAAAAAAAAAAAAAAAAAAGGTGGTTTCCACACACAGTGAATATTTTTTGTCTCATACAGGCATTATTTTGGGAAAATAGACCAAAAAGTTTGCCACTCCATTCCTCCTCCCATACTATGATTGAGAGAATAACACTGCCAATGATTTTATTGCTAATTCCAAAAGGAATTAGGTTCAATACCACATCATCTGTTTTCCTCCTCACATACAAGCAACCTGTTTCTCTCTGTTTAATTGACTTGTCGATTTGAACCATTATTTTCTACACATCAATGCACTAGCATTGTTTTTAAGTATATCGTATGAGAGTATTCAAAATAGCTAAGGAAATGTTATCCATGTATTTGCTCTACTGTCTTCAAAGAGCAGAAACAAACTTTTAGAACATGTTAAGTAATGTGAAAGTGGAAATTATCAAGCAATTTGATTTCTGGCTAAAGGACTAGTTTTGTCAAACCAGTAGTATTATCAACTTGCAACTATTAATATCTAAAATATCAGAGTATGTCAGATGCATTCCTGAGACCTGATGCTATATTATTTTTCAACTGATAACAAAGCATATTAATAGGTAAGCTTTCTTAAAGAGATAACCATCCAAATTTTAATATTAATGTCATCACTGACAACACCAGATGGCACTGTTACTTATAGGTATCTAGCTTCTTTTCCTTTTTGTGGCTAAATGTTGAATCATGGGAAGACAACCTGGAAGTCACTATCCATATTTGCTTTTATGAGTTTTGTTATGGAAAGTTTCAGAAAGCACTTGTTAAGAGAGAAGCTCCACAGGCAGCATCTCACCCTCTCGTAAGGCTTCATTCTTCAGCCAGTGACTTGGGCATTGAAACTGGACCGCCAAAGATACCCAAAAAGGATTTAAAAGTAAAATTTCCCTTTCCCTGTTCTTGGAACATGTATCTGTAACAATAAAGTTATAAATAGAATATGTCCACACTGTGATTCATAATTTCTCCTCCACTGCACATTGCTTTTTGCTTGACTAGATTGACTGTCAGCTGCAGATATTCACCAAATTGAGTGAATAAGGCAAATGCCATCAGTACATTCAAGGTTTTTAAGCAGAATTTTGTATAATACAGTACACAGACATCTTTCCTTTCCAATGTGTCCATCAGCTAAGCAACATTAACAGTAGACAGCCAAAATGGCAGGACTCAGCTGTGCCAAATGCCCAAGGAACTGAGGAACAATGTTGTTTATATACCATTTATCCAACCAGAGCTTTCCATTGCTTTAGAGAGTTCCCTCACCAATAATACTTATGATCATACTCAGGATAATCTGGATTTTTGAGTGACTTCATCAAGCCTTGTAGACTTGTTTGATGCACTACATCAAGTGCCTGACGGAAAGATATAAAAAGAACTGGACATGGCTCACTAAATATCACTTTATCAGAAAAAGTCTGTAAAATGGGAACCCATCCAACAGCAAAACATCTGGTCTTCAGATTGAATATCCCACTTTTGCCTCAAAGTGAATTGCTGATCTGAGACGTCAATACAGAAGCAAAAAGACCTGTTGCAACTGTTTGAAGAATATGGCTTTTGTGGATTATGAATTAAACCTCTTATCCTTTTGGAGCAGGAACTTTCTCAGAGTCACGAAGGAAGATATAGTATCCCAATGGACTGAAAAGCCTAAGCAGACATGCCGTGAAACTGCCCTCTCCTGTCACCAGCAAAGACCTCGCAGGCTTTGATACTTCACCAAATTTCAGGGAGTGGATTGCAATCCAACTTTCTTTTAGGATGAAGGAAACTTCCTGCTCAGGTAGGGGGCATGACATTATGATGAAGCTGCTTCAAAGTATTTTCTCCATTGATCTGGTTATCCTGCATCCTCTGAGTAATACTGCCTCTCTGCATATCACAGATGTTACTTTGTTGAATAAAAGCTGCAGAAATAATTCTTGGCAGCAAGTGGTTCTCAGAGGGTTTTCTGAGCCAAATATGGTCTTTTCCATGCAATGAATTGACAATACTCTAGTTTCTCTTGTGTAGCTGCTTTTATGCCCTTATTGCTTTCTACCCACCTATTAATATATCCAATGTAATGACTGACCTTTCCAAGTATCATTAACGGTATCTTCGAGGAGCTGACAAAATAGATCGTAGATTGAATTGCTGTCCTTAATGTTTACAGAAACGCATTCCACAGTTATTTAAACTGACCCCAGTTGGTCTGAAACCAAATGTTAATGAGTATTGTAGGGTTATGGTGTGAGTAAATAGGACCACCAAAAACACATCAAGCCTGCAATCTCATTTCAGTATGAAGAGAAGGTAGAGCAGCCAAGCTTTACAGAAGCAGTTTGTTGAAGAAATGTAAGAACAGAAACTGCTGACTATTTCAGTGATTTTCACTCTCTAAGCAGTAGACTTCACCTGTTATGTGATGAGTTTGTTTGAATTGGTACTGACAAAATTTGGGACTCTGAAAGTGTCCATATCAAATCTTTTGAATGATCTTAATTGATTRATTTCACATAAATTCTCTATATTTGTGCTATGTTAAAAATTAAATCCAGACATTAGGGCGTTTCGGCACTAAGCAAGTGCCTGTTATCTGGCTGAGATAACACTTTCTGGCTGAGATARCCTCTTTCAACACTCAGGCAAATCTTGTGCTGAGCACTGTAGATACCTTTTGCTCAGCCACAGCAGCTAGTAATCCCTCTGGATGAATATTTCTGTGAGCCATGATATTACTCTGGTGACCCCAAAAGAGATGGCCTCCTAAATGATCTTTAACCTTTATGCAGTAAGATGACTAGTGACTCTTGCCACCTGTGCTCGAGTCCATCTTTTTGTACCAGATCTGCCTTATATCTTTTTTTCTAGTCCAGTCATACTCCTGATCTTTGGCTTCTTCTCTGAATTTAATCTTGCCTATAACTTGCCATGAACTCCTATTTTGTTTCACCTTTTTTTCTGAACTTTGTCACAAGTCTTTTAACTCTCTGGTCTRCTCTTGCTTTGGCTTTCTGCTCTAAACACCAAGTAGGACTATGGTTTTGCCTGAGTCCCTAAGCTATGAGTTTAAATGCTTTCTTGTCTAAAACTCATGTCATTTGATAGAATGATTCCATAAACACGTGAAGTTTATTTTGATTGTGAATTTTTATTATTTCCAGAAGTAACTTTAAAAAAATACCATGACCTGCCTTTCATAGGTTTATTTTGCACATGGCAACTAAAAGAAAATAAAAAAATGTAGATGGAATTCTGAGTACAGTCATTATTTATAATTCAAACACACGATGGCTCCACTGAGCCAGTACTGCTTATATAGGCAGCCCTATCATCATTCTTTTCAGACATGGATCTCTTTTACATTATATCTTTTCATCACAATTTTGCTTCTAGATTTTTTTCAGTGCAGTGGGTCTTGCCAAATCAAACGCAAAGCCAGCAAATATGCAGTATATGTCTACGAAAGCAATCTGTAGCAAAATTGTTCAAAGACGTCTACCTATGCATTGGCAATTTATCATTTTTAAACCTATTCTGAACAGCCCGACAAGTACATTCTTAAATAACACAAAATATCTTTTTTCCAATATTTTTAATTAAAATTTGTGTAGTGCTGAACCACTGCAGCATATCTGATGAGAATCTAAATGATTCCACCTATGGAGAAAAGCGATACTTTTTGCATTATTAACATGCATGCTCAGTTTAAAATTCTTGCTATCAAATCAAATGCTGTGAAGAAAATCAGCCACTGTATCAGTCTTCACAAATGCTCCTGGCACCTAACATATGACTCACTCAGATGCCCCCAGCAAAAATCAGATTGTTCATTTTCAAAGGGAAAGGAAATATGTACGAATGTGATTCACTAACAGTTCCTGAGGGAGCAAATAATTGCTCCGGACTATTTCATCTTTTCCCAGTGAAAGTAAATTAAGAAATAACTCCAGTGCACAAGTAACACTTCAAAAGCAGGAGAGGGGGAAATCACTTTATACTGATATATAAAAAAGATAGAAAATATCTCTTTGGGGAAAGAAAAGTAAATTTAGTGTTTGTGAAATATTCAGCCCTGGAGAAAGAATAAAGACTCTATAATGAGCAAGTAGGCAATGTGTTCCCGTGGCAGCTCAGTCCACCACCACATTACTCAGCATTTTCTGCGGCTGGGATGTCACATCAAGAGGTCAGCGGGCACCCTGACATTCACGTTCGTTTGGTGAAGCAAAGACTGAAGATGCCTGTCGTCACTGTGTTTTAGCAATACGGACCTTGTCTGCCTGTTCACTAGGAGCTAGGCAGAGACCGCCATTTACATGTAAGATACTGAATATCYAAAAGCAAAGCTATTCAGTCCAGGCTGCTGTGTCAAACAGATGCTTCAGTGGCTGGGATATATGTGCATGTGTTGAGAGAGAGCGTTACAGATCAAAGTCTGCAACACCATTGAAGCTGTTGATCGTCATACACCTGCAATGCACTCAAGCAGAGATTGCTGGAGATGTRCCTCTTTCCCAACAGCTTGATGGCTCTAAAAACTTACATTACAGAAATTACGTTAGTGCTAATCACTTTTCTCTTGTGGTAAAAAACAACATATTTTTCTGTGACTGCTCCCTTCGTTTCCCTGCCTTCGCCTCTCTGCCCCTCGCGGTGGTGCACTGGGCATCAGCTGGCTGTGGCTAATTTGGGTTGCCTCCCCCTCTGTTTTCACGAGTGGGTTTTGGGTCTAGATAACTGTTTCTCTGGGGTTCGGAACTGCCAAACCTCACGTACCACATACATAAGGCTGCTCTAGCGGCCAGTGCTGCGTCGGTAGCTGCATTGCAGCTCGCAGTGTTTTGTACTGTGGAGCAGATGATCAAAGTTGGAAAGGGACTGAATTCAGGGCAAAAGCTGCCTGCTTTCAGTTTGCCTGAGAGAAGGTTGAGCAGAAAGAGGAAGGGAATGTTTTCATTTGCAAAGAGTCATTTCTGTCACCAGCTTTGTCACTCTTCTTTTTCATCTATTTTAAAATTCTTTAATGACATCTATAGCTGAATGCCTTCATAAACAAAAATTTAAACAGATAAAACATTTTATAGATTTTTATACTGAGACAGAGGCTATGCTGCTCTTACTGAACTCACTGAGGACAGTGTTAGGGAAATATTTCAAGGTCTAAAAGGACACAGTAAGACTTGACAACGATCTTGTGACATTACAGAACACTAATGTGAGACACAAGAGACCGTGAAGTGTATCTGCAATAAATGGAAAATGAAAAAGTGAAGCCAAGAAAAATATACCCATAAAGACTTAACAGAATTATTATTAACATTAGAAGCTGTCAGCTAAATGAAATTGCTATTAGTTTTACCAACCAAATACAGTATCCCTATAGGAGCAGCTCTGAGCAATGCTACCAGAATCTCTGTGCAACAATGGATTAATTATAAAAGTAATTCTCTCCTTTTCTTTCTTTTTTTTTTTAATAACTAGACTTTTCCTCATCAGTCTCATTAGAGAGACTTGTAGCTTTATCACCTCTAGCAGGTAGAAAAGGGCAGAGTAAGATGGTGATTTGACATCTGCTATTTCCCTCCACCGAGACATGTAGTACCTCCTTGCTCATAATTTGATCAGAGAACAAAGTGTTTGAGTTTTTAACTCAGTCATTGTGTCACTGTTCACTCTGGTGTTTTTTCCTTTCCCGCC
>NW_028186867.1:6364409-6409450 GCF_003343005.1 Rhea americana | reverse complement strand
TGAGCACAGAAGGTGCTGGGATTCTTGTAACTGAGACACGTAGTAACAAGTTTACCAGCTATCAGCAAATTACCTTACTGGTTCAGATGAAATCATTTTGACATCACCTTGATGGGCATAGCATAAAACCTCAGCTGACTGAAAACTGGGGTGCAGATGTCTGCTTTTAAAAATACCTCTGCATTTTGCCAAGCCAGTAAAGAGGTGTTCTGACCTATCCTATTGACAGCAGTGATCTTATGCTGGCCACTTCAGTGACCCAGAAGATGTTCTTTGGGTACAAAACTGATGTCTGATGATGTGGGTCTTGCCTACTGGGCAGAAGTGCCTCGGAACAAACAGAAAATAYGTGGTTACCTTGCACGCAAGTGATTTTTGCCTTCACAAATCCCTCCTCTGCCTGCTGTTGAGGAGCGTGGTGCTGGCTCCTTCGGGAGACAGGTGCCCTCTGCCTTGCCAGGAGATGAGGAGGGCAGAGAAAATGTTTCTCAAAGAGCTGGGTGGCGATGGGGGTGAAGACAGAAAAGAGAGGTTAAGGGTGCTCTGGGGACAAATGGGGAGGAAGGAAAAGAGGTCCCCAGATGGGCAGGTGGGATATCTAGAGAAGGAAAGTGTCCCCACAGGGTGCCTATCTGCCCTCTCCCACCAGCCCCACTTCATCCCCAGCCTGAGGAGCAGTGGCCTGCCTGGTGGCCCCTTGACCAAAGCTCCCTCCTTTCAACCTACCATCCCCACCCCTCCACAGCTGTTCTGGACAGAAAGGCTGGTGCAGCCTCCGTGGCAGGTTTGCCTCCACTTGTCTCTGATGGGGGAGGCACGCAAAGCTCGTCTACATCGTGCTGTYGCTTTCTTGCCCAGTCTACTCTCCTGCCTGCTGTAAATCTCCGCGGAGCTAGTGCCTTTGATAAACCCTTAGAAGAGGTTCATGGATCAGCACTTGCCGCGCATCACTAATCCCGAGAGGCTCTCTGTCCTTGTTACTGCTCTCACTTTCTGAGGAATAGTGCAGGAAAGGGGTTGCCCCCTCCCCAGTCTCTGTCTCCAGCCACAGGAGGCTCCTCAAACCCCAGGTGCTGGCAGTGCCAGCCCTGCCCATCCCTGCACCAGGTCCTGAAATCCCACATAGGCGCTCATGGGCCTTTTGAATTTCAGATCTTCTTAAGCTCTGCATTTGAACTGCCAAGGGCAAGCCTGTCCTGAACCTGCTTTGCATTTCTACCACGTATCAAAGAGCTTCATATAATTTCTTTTCACCTGCTAATTTGGTGAACTGGTTTCCAATATGTATCACAGAGTTCAAGGTGCTTCAGTCTGTCTCCCCTTCTTGATTGCCAGAAATGTATCGAACATAGCAGTACTCAGAGGCTGTCACAGTACCTATTATACTCAAAACACACAGGGCACAACAGCCTTAAATGAAACAGCCTGGAAATTTTCTTCTAAAATATTGATTATAAAGAAAATTTAAGTACTTAAATGTCAGAATAAAAGAACCTTCATATAGATGGGACTTAAACCAGTCTGTCATTTATACTCAAGGAAATTTCTCTTTGGTATTTAGGTCAAACCTTCACTTCTGAGTACTAGAAATTTTTTAGAACATCTGACAGAAGTCTCATCCCATCCTGATCAAACAAAATGCAGAAAAGTTAAATCAGCCTTGAACTGTTTATAATTCATAACAAATAATTTCACTTTGATTACTCACTCTTTATTAATTATGTTTAGTTATTAGCTAATGCCCTAGATATCTGTTTTAATTACGCTTGCCAATCATACTTTCCATACCCAGAACATATTAGTACTTAGTGTATCTAACATATACACATGTTTAAAGGAAGAGTGAGTAATCTCTTTCAATTAAATCTGCATGCTTGTGTTTAGCTGCCACTATGGCATTTAACATTTATTAAAATGTGTTTGATATGTTTGTTTATTTGGTGTGTGACTGGCTTTAAAAAGTCTTGTTTTATGTTTTCATGCGCCTTTACAGACATTATAGGACTTGTAAGACAAAAGGCCCTTTTTCTTTCTTTTTTTTTTTCTTTTTCTTTTTCTTNTTTTTTTTTTTTTTTCCTGTTGAGGCAGTCCTGTGGGATACAAGGCTTGTAAAACATAGGAATGAAAATCATCTGAGCTCATGAGTTCCCTGAAGCTTATTGCTTGAGAGGTCTATGTTTAGAAAAGAAGCAGAGGACCCTTGCCCAAGACTCCCAATAGCTCCAGTTTCTTACTGGCTCCTATTCAGAGTCCCCCAACAACAGCACACGAACAACTACTATAAACGCTTTTCAAGCACATAACCCTAGGCACCACTGCCAGCTGGGGGCTGAACTTCTGGAGAGCAACTCTGCAGAGAAAGACTTGGGAGTGCTGGTGGAYRACAAGTTGACCATGAGCCAGGAATGTGCCCTTGTGGCCAGAAAGGCCAATGGTCTCCTGGGGTGCATTAGGAAGAGTGTTGCCAGCAGGTSGAGGAAGGTGATCCTGCCCCTCTACTCAGCCCTGGGGAGGCCTCCTCTCGAGTACTTGTCCAGTTCTGGKCTCCCCAGGACAACAGAGATATGGAGCTACTGGAGAGAGTCCAGCATAGGGCTACAGAGATGATCAGAGGGCTGGAGCATCTGCCCTGTGAGGAACAGCTGCGAGAGCTGGGCCTGTTCAGCCTGGGGAAGAGAAGAGTGAGGGGGGATCTGATCAATGTGTTYGAGTACCTGAAGGGAGGGTGCCAAGGGGATGAGGACAAACTCTTTTCAGTTGTCCCATGTGACAGGACAAGAGGCAATGGGCAAAAACTGAACCACAGGAAGTCCCACCTGACCATGAGGGGGAATTTCTTCCCTGTGAGAGTGATGGAGCACTGGACCAGGTTGCCCAGAGAGGTTGTGGAGTCTCCTTCTCTGGAGATATTCAAGGTCCACTTGGATGCAACCCTGTCTACCATGCTCTGGATGACCCTGCTTGAGCAGCGGGTTGGACTAGATGATCTCCAGAGTTCCCTTCCAATCTTACCCATTCTGTGATTCTATGATTCTGTGATTCTATGTGTATTAGTAAGCAATCATAAAACAATCGTGGTAACTAATGCTCCATAGACTGTTTCTGAAAGGTATCGAATCTCTTCGTAAAGTTTCTACATGTAAGTTATCAGCATTCAGCTGGACTACTTATGATGATCACAGCAGTCCTATTCTGTATTTATCTATGCCACTATTTGGACCTTATCTGCTTATTCATAACAACTAAATACTACAAACATCAATAAAATCACTTAATTACAAGATATTTTTCAAACACAACTTAAATATAATATTTAAATTATGCTTCATCAGTGGAAAAGTTGAAATTACTTCATTATTAAAATTTCACTGTCAAAATCACTTCACTGTAAATTCATTATAGAGAAGAAAAGACTGAAACAGGTGATAGTTACTTTAGAGGACTCATTTTCATTCATAAGTAAGCAGTTTAAGTGACTAGTACAATAATTCTGTACCTATAAAACACTTGTTCTGGGGGAAGGAGAAATGGTGTTTTTCACACAATCAAAAATTTTGTAAAAAGATGTTGAAGCCTTGCTCTAAGTACAGAACATTGTACCTAAAGAATCAGAAATGGAATCAGACTACCATATGTGCTTCTTGTATCAGCAACCAACAAAATACACACAATAAACCCAGAAGCATTTTGTTCTTTTTCTGGTATTTCAGACTTAGTATTTAATGTCTCCTTCTGGAGTTAAAATAAATCTTGCATAATTGCTGTTTCCATTTTTTATTCTGGTGTATGATTTTTGTACTCAAAATCTAAGACCTACATTTTCTGTTATTGAATATTTTTGTGTGTGTCAATTTTTCTGGATATGTAAATAACTTTTTGCAACTTTTTCTATTCAAATGACAAGTAACTAATTCTGGTTGCAGATAAGTTTGGTAACTTTGGTTTAATTATCTTTCAGGTTTAGAATGGATTATTACAAGTTATAAAATGTTAATGCTTAGGTTCATTACATTGAATTTTAAAACACAGCATGTTCTAAACCCTGAGGCCTAATCAGAGACACTTATCTCCATTACTGACTCCCCAGAAACACCATGACTGATTTTTTGATGTTAAACTAGATGGAAATTCCTATCTAGGTCACTTGGAAAATATAAGTGGCCAATGTACAGAAAATGCATATGGTGGGGAAGGAGTGCTCTTTTGATGAATCCTATCAGCATAATATCAGGCACATATCTATTAGACATTAAGTAGGAACTAGAAGGTCCATAGCTTCAGCTGATGACCCTCTCTACTCATAAGTGAATGTTGCATTACACTGGATGCAGGAGATCTGATTCAGCTCTGTCTTCCCCCAGCCGTGGCATCCCATCCTGGTTCTCTTTTCTGTTCACTAGCACAGCAGTATAGTCCTATTGGGTGCAAAAATGTCCTGCCAACAGAGCTTATTTGCCTCTCTGTGCAGCAGTAACCTATATTTGCAGTGCTGCAGGGAAAAGGTGGTGGTTTAAATAGCATAAGTAGAGCAACAAAAGTACTGCAGCAAAATTTTAGTTTGCCTGTGAGAAGTTTGGACATTTCTCAATTGATCCTAAGATATAATGCAATTTAAATATTTCGCAAGTTTCCTCAGATCATTTGGAAAATGCATACAATTAGTTTTTAAGTGTCTGAAAGAAGCCTGTGATTAATAGTTGATAATTATTTTCTTCAGCTATAAGATATACTTTCAAGAACCTTTAATCCTAATTAATTGTTAGTTGAAATAGAGATGCTTAATAGATGCCAAGTACTGGATCTATTCCATTTTCTTCACTGTGCAGAATAATATGCAGTAAATAATGAAGATAGTATGTAAACCTGTTTCAAATTCTGAGTTTCTTTACAATGCTGGGTCAATAAATTACTAGGAAAATGTGAGAACCCAAGGTTTTGGAAGGCAGTTTGAATCACACTGGAGATCAAGGAAATGTAAGTACTACAGAAAGATGATTGTCATAGAAAAAGTGAATTAAGACATGATGGCTAGTCATTGGTCATGGGATTTTACGTGACTTTTTATTTATGTATAGTTGAAGAAAATTTAAGCTGGAAGATGCTTGAAAGAAGGAAGCTGAGTCTGTAAAGAGTCATAGTGGTAAAATGGCCCTTTAGAGAAGAAAAATAACTGAAACACTGAGGAAGCAGTTATACTTAGTTTACCAATATTGTCCAAAGTGATATAGGAGCAAAATATTAGAGGACAGAAGTGCTTAGCACGCACCTAGGACATAAGGAGCCATTACATGAAGGAAATAAGTACATGATTTTTTTTTTTCCTACCACAGTGGGAACATCATGGGGATCTACAGATCATTCCTTGTCTCTTCCCCCTCACTGCCTCTGGTAAATCAGTTCTTTTGCATTCAAAGGAATATGAAATTAGCAGTTAAGGATAGTATTTATTAGAATGTAGTTGCTGGAGGACTTCATGTTTCTTCCGGAGCATATTGCAGCTGAAAGGCGATTTCATGAATTTTGGTGGTGTCTGAACATGAGCACTGGATGCCCAGAGAGATGTTCATATACCCAGGTTTCTGGGTATATTTCTGGGTAATAATTTATTTAATTATTCATCTCTAGGTCAAACTAGGTCTCTGAGTTTGTATCTATACTGTAGAAGCCAGAAGTGCTCCAGTCCCTGGCCCAAGTGCAAGCCCTGGCCTGACGCTGGGACAAGATCAAGCTAACCCCACCGCTTCTCAGCCAACTGCCCGCTGGTCTTGAGGAGGACATCTGGTCACTGACAGAGTCCTGCCAGATCCCGGCTCAGGACAATCAAGGGACCATAACAAGAGGGTGATGTAGTCAGTGTAGCACTGATCGCTGAAAGCTGTACAGCCTGCTATGACCTGGTTTTTATAAGAGCGAATGAGCACTGTGCTTTGTGGGTATGTGTCCGTGTCGCAGAAACTACCCTCACTATAATGAGTTTTTCTGACAGGAAGCCATTTAACTAGAAACAATGGATGGAAAACAAGTCAGGATATATCCTTACTCTTCCTGAACGAGGATTGTGCTATATATGCTTGGTGGGTATAATGAATGCCTCACAGTTCTGGAAGCTTCACGAAAAACAGCATATACGTCAAAAAAATGAAGGCAACTAGCATGATGGAGGAGCTGAAGCTGAAGTTTTTAATTGTTCTCGTTTTGTCAGGTTCCTTCCTTCAAGACAAAGATATGTCTGGCAGTTCTGTGAAATTAATGCAATGTGGAAATAACTTCTTGAGCTCAGGGACAGCTTCAAAAAATAGCTTTGATAAGTGAATCTCCCCCATCCAGTTCAGTGGATATTGAGTCAGAAACAGAAGACCATCACTTCTGCCAATTTTGGCAGTATCTAAAGTATTTTTCTTACAGGCCAAGGTCCTGTATTCAAGATAGCATATTAAAAAAGACATTTGTGGTAGTGCTGGAACACTTGAAAATGTGAAATAGGAGTTTCTTAAAGGCTCTAAAACTAGAAAGTAAAGTAAAAGAATCTCCTTGTTTGGGTAGAGGATGAAGAAGAGGATCAGTTGTGAATTTTGAAAAATTGTGTTTGACAACCTGGCAACACTATTAATTGTTTGCTGGCACTTGTAGTAGTCTCTAAGAAACGAAAAATGCCTTCACATCCACAGAACAGGACTTCATGGTGCATATGGGGAGTTTATTTCCTGTGGAGGAGGATTCAGTTTTCAAAGTTTGAAACCTAAAGTATTAATTCTAATCCTGAAAGGCAACAAGTAATAACTATTCCAGTTCATCCAAATCTTCCTCTTAAGCTGTTTTCTAGACCTCTCTATTCTCACTGCTCTTTGCAGGGTAGTATTTTTTTGAGTTGTTTTCTTTTTCCCCTAGAAGACTTTCCAGTGACTTCTATCTTCTTTGAATTACATTGCTCAATACTCAGCTTTGCTGCACTTCAGCAGAGGTCAGTGTTGAATGGAGCAGGGTTGCTTCAAATGTCTTATTAGCTATGCCAGTTTATTAACCACTATATGGGATTGCCTTTACACAATCATTTTGATTCCTGTTCAGGCTATGATTCACAACTCTAAATCTACTTCTGCAGTGCTCTTACTTAGCACCTTTGATCTCTATCTTTATTTGTGCAGTTAATTCTTCTTGTCTGAGCTCACAGTCTTAAATTCTCTCTCATTAAACGGTATCTTTTCTTTTTCCAGAGTATTTTCTTGTACATCAGGATCCCACTGAACTCTAACCCTATTTCTGAATGTACTAGCAAATACTGTCAGCTTATTGGTGTCTTCAAGTGCAACAAGCACATTTTCTATTCAGTCATGTAGGTCATTAAAGAAAATGTCTGACATTTCCTTAGGACTGATCCCTGCAGGGCATTATCCAGCTTTTTTGTAGGATATACCTGAATCACTGTTAATGACTTCCCAAATACAGTTTTCCAACGAGTTTTGTAATCATTATATTTTAATCTAAATATTCTTTAGTTTTATCAAGAGAACTGCAAATGACATAATGCCAAAAGTTTTATAAAAGTCAAGGTATATGGCACGCACTGTTTCTCCTCTCTCTTATCCTAAGATAGAAAGAAGCTGATTTGGTTAGGTACAATTTGTTTCTGTGAAATTATTTCTGGCTCTTTCTCCATGTTTTCTTTCAGATCCATAGAAGTAGTTTGTATGACAATTTATCATGATGCTTTTGGTCCACTGGTAGGAACAATTAGGAACAAGTCTCCATATAATTATTTTTAGTGAATGGTAACTGACAGCATGCACACAATCACTTCTAGCAGTGGTGGCAATAGGACCAAAGTTTTACCTACTCAGATTGTGTTGGTAACATTAAAACTGTTAAACAAAGAAAATCAAACTGGTTAGCAGTGTGAAAATACTTATCTACCAGATATGTCTGTGCTAGCAATTTTTTTGCTGTAAATGTAATTACAATACTATAAAAAAGAACAAACAACCTATGTTTAAAACTTCATTCTGTTTTATTGAAACTATAGCACTAGAAGAAATAATTTACTATATTGCCACTAGCGGGCTTTAGATCAAAACCCTTTAACTGCAGGTAAAACCTCAGGCTTTGAGAATGACCCTGGGCTCTCCATCCTCGTCTGTACTGTAAAGGAGTATTAGCCAGTCTTCCTCTCCAGAGATTCACTGTTCCACTAAGACACAGATATTCCAGCCATTGACAGAAATGTGCAGCAAGAACCTCTATGACCGGTTTGTCAATGAGTATAGCCTAACTCTGCTACTAGCTATTTTCTGAGCCCATATGGTGAATAAGACTTAAGACCGAGTTCTGGTAATCATTTTCCTTGGGGACCTTCCTCACGTAACAAATTTTTTCATTTTTTTAGTAAGAATTAGGATTTTCATTCAGAAATGCAAAACATTTTTTGATTTATTTTTGTTATTTTTGTTGTTTTATTTATTTTTTTCCTGGGGATTATTATTTGTAAATAGTTATACTGTAAGGTTTTTCAAAATAGTGTTAAAATTCTTCCTGCCTTTTTGTAGTAGTTGATTTTGTACCTTTACCTTGAACTGTACAAATTTTTGATATTTCCCCTATGTACATATAGAACTATTTCATGTATAAAATATGTGTTGAAGTATATGTTAGAGAAACATTTTTGAGGCTCAAATTAAAAATGGTAAGCTATCCTATTCTCCACATGCCTGTTTCTTTCTCATCTATTAAAAAAGAATAGGATCATTTTCAATCTCTAATAACATTTGAAAAGTGTATTCTATTATGTCAAAATATGCTAGCAAGCTGTCAGCCAACATCCTAGCTTAACCTTAATGTCTTATGATGTCCATGAACAACTGTGTCAAGACTTAGGGCAGATATTTAGCTATTATGAAAGTGTTCCCAGATGGAGAAAAGAGTATTTCTGTATTTTTGATACTACTGATTATAAGTTTTATAATATTGCTTATTTTTAATTTTACAAAATATTAAGCTGTGTATGTTGATATGCAGAAATGAAAATTTGTTGTTTTAATACAAATATTATTTCTAAAACATAAGTAATTTGAAAATTTTAGTTCCAAGGAATTTAATATTATATACAATAGAATGATATATATGTATTGTGCAGATGTTCAATGTATAGACTCAACATTCAGGCAAACTGTGAGAAAAATGTTGCTTTATTTCCATGGTGACACTGGAACAAACACTTCTAGCTGTCATATTTACTTATTAGATTTGATTTATTGTAGGTCAGTATGAATCAGAATAAAAAATGATGTTGCATTGTACTGTCTTGATAAGACTTGTCACATTAATAGAACATATTAGTTGTTCTTTAGTAATTTTAAAAAGATGTTAAGAATGAGCCTAGTAACAGGAGATAAGGTGTACACATCTTACCGAAACTGCTTTCTCAGCATTCATCATCATGGATATGCACTGGCCAACAAAAGGGCTCTTTGGATCTGCTGCTTTTTCTGTTTCTGCAGGTTTGGTAGCTTTTCTTGTCATTGCAAGACCACCTGACAAACTTATTCTTACTGACACCTTCCAGAATAAATTATCTGCAGAAGTATATACTATTAAAATATAAGAAAAAGAATATTCTATTAGAAAGAAAAGAATGCCATTTCTGTATAACCTTTCTTCCACAGTCAGGTACTTTCTGCAACATATATGGACCCAGCTGTCATAAACATAAGGACCTTTTTACAGCAAACTGACTCTATGAATTACTGCTGTTCTCACTGGCCCTTTATGTGATTATGATGGTTCAAAGGCTACAAGAGAATTTCAGGCTGCCTGTCCACCTTCAGATTGTGTCAAGAACCAACATATAATGATACTGGGTACTGCTGTCTCATCATCTGCCTGAGCCTGTAGCACAGTAAAGATTGCTTCATACCTTAGTACAATGCCGAAACCATTGGAGAGATGGAAAGGGCTCATAAGAAGCTGCTGTCATACTCCTCCTCTCCTGCACAGTCTATGGGTGCTCACAATTCTAACGTTACTCTCAGCATAAGAGCTGTAACAGTCTAAGACCAATAAAATTCCACAGAAACTGTGGGTATTTCCATATAGATGGCTATAGACAGATCAAGTTTCTCAACACATCGCTCTAACCTGATGAAACATGAGGCACTTCCAGCCCTGCAGCTGTTCAGTCATAGGACCACAGCAATGCCTTAAACCTTGTGTTGGGCTTGTCAGTGTGGCCTTCTGGTCAACCTGATACTGTGAACAAGAGCTGTCTTTCACCTGAGCAGCTCAGATTGGAAGTCAGATGTGTTCTTGATCAATCCTTGCCTGTCTCTGTGTGTTTAACTTTCCCCATTCAACAGAAGCACCCTCCAAATGTCCCTGAGTACAGCTTACAGCTTACTGGCCTAACAGGACTCTAAATGCCCAATGTCTTAGCAAAGGCTTCACGCTAGAATCAGTATCAAGTTTGGAAATTCAATAGTAAATAGTAATCTTGGGGGGTTTCTTCATAACAACTACCAAACCAAAGAACTTATGCACTTACAATTTTGTTCTGGCAGTTGCCCTGGATTTGTGACACTCCCTTACATTTCTCTTTGTATTAATAGTTTATTCCACATACTTGCTCTTCTTAGAGGCAACTGAACAAATACACCAGTGTCAAACAAAGTGCAGAGAGAAATAATGTCTCACTGATAGGCATACGAAATCAACCTGCCAGGTTAAAAATTCCCTAGCACACCCCATGAGCGGAATACTACGTTCTTGCAACTAAACGCAGCTACAYGTGCGTGAGACAAAAGTTGTTGTCATACTGTAGTTCCACAGCAGGTGTGTTGGCCTCAACATCCTTGAATATATTTTGAGATTATTGCCACAACCGTATTTGATTCATTTGATTTGAGTGTCTAAAGGATAATAAAGCRGGAAAGTGGAACACACAAAAGTGAGTTAGTGTCTGATTTAAAGCTGTTCTTGCAACCTCAATGTAGAAATCCACAAGGATATCCATTTTATACACTGACATTTTTTTTTTCCTTTGCTCTGTTCAGTGCATCAGACTGTAGCATAATACGCACACAGGGATACTACACTGAGAGTGTTCTGGTATTTTCAGTGTTGGATATTGCTCACCCAAGACGACAACAGTTAAAGAACACTGTTGATGCAATCTCCTAGATTTTCCTAGATATAACTGGGAAAAAAAGTCCATCATGTGATGGCACACTGATTTCCCACTGACATTTCCACAAGCTTGAGCTGGTTCTGAGTGCTCAAGATGAAGCTGAAAGACTTTCTCAGATGCACACTTACAATCATATGGAGATTTCTGTCTTGTCAGTTTGTTTCAGTTGGGTACATTACTCAGCTAAGGACATTTCCAAAAAAAATACAGCTCAGCCTTAAGACTTCCCACTGCCCTGATGCAAATGAGCTTTCAGCGACTTCACTGGGGATTTTGTGTGCATGTAAAAAATCTCACGTTAGATATGGGAAACAGCACACTTCCCTGCCTTGTCTTCTTTCCTCTACTGGCAGTACTGCCAGCAGCACTTCTGCAAAAACACAGGCCACAGATGACTCTTTGTCTGAACGTTTGTCAGCACAGTTCTTCTTTCGGCGCTGCCATCTGGATCCGTCGGCAGTTCTGCAGGCAATTGGGCTGTTGGCTCTGGGGCGGCCTCTGGGATTCTCCGTGGTTAAGATGGCTTGTCAGATTAGATAACATTTATGGTTTGACTTGACTCTGATCTCAGGAGTTTGTGCAAAATTTTCTTCTGTGGGAGAAAAGGTTTTTGTTATTTTCCGTTCTGCAATATGCACAAAGGATTTTTTAAAAGAGGCTCACTGTCTACATGCCATTATTATGTAGAAATCCAAGTGCTGTACTTGGGGTTAAGTAATGTACATCTGTGCTTATTCTGTATGCACATATTTCCATCCCCTTGTTATCGCATGTGAGAGAATAGGTACAGAATCCCCTGTGTTACTTTTCTGTTGTTTAACACCCAACATTGGGCAGTATCCAGAAATATTAAAATGTTATTCCACTCCTATTTATTATTGTCAAAGGCAAGCATATGTGTTCTTTGCATGTCTAATACTATTGGATTTCTTTGTATGCAAGAAATTTAGTATTTTCTCCTACATTTCATCTTCAGGGCTACATATGCAGTTTTAGTGTGAATTCTGCAGGAAAATGGATATGAAGTGGCTAAATAATTGGTTAGTGTTAGACTTATAAAGGACTGAAAGGCAAAATTAGAAGGAAATTATGGGTTATAAAAATAGAGCAAAACAATATGATTCATTTTAATGTAGATATTAAACAGAAAAAATATATTAATTTGCGATATATCATTAGGAGGGCTAGTGTTCACTAGACTAGTGTTTTCTTTACCCATATGTTGGACTATACCACTCATAAAAAAAAAAAAAAAAAAGCTATAAAAATGAGTTTTCTTCCAGTCAACTGTCAGGGGAAATATACAAAATGTGAATCCACTAGTTTTTGAGCAAGTATAAGAGAACAGTTTCTAAATTATTTACACTAACTGAAACAGAAATTTAGTTGTTTGCCTTTAATTCCAGTGGTTTCAATGAATTTATGATAATCTTGACCTGAAAAGATTCTGCTTCGTTATTCTAACAATAGTGTTTGTCTGGATTTTCTTCTAATGCTGTGGAACCTTCTGTGGTTATGACCTGAAGAAGCACATCTCCTATATCTCTTTGGCTTATATCTCACTTCATTTTTTTTTAATCCATTTAAGAGAAGGAGACAGAAGGAAAAGGTCTGATAGTGCCAGGTAGCAGGAGATGAGTGAGGCTGCACTGTATGCCCTATCCTTCCAAGGCTTCCTGGGATTCATATGACTCTACAGGTTAAAGAGCAACCTCAGAAAAATAACTAAAAGAAAATATATATGTACAGACAATTTAAAGCATTTGGGGTTTTTTTTGGTTGAGGTCCCCCCCTCCCCCATATACTCTTGTGAGAGGGAGCAATCTGRTCTACTAAAATAAATGCTGTTTTACTACCATCTACCCAGCAAATTTTTAAATAAATCTTTTTCACTGAAAGGCAACCCATAGAACTTAAGGAATGATCATAGCTCCAGGTCAGGGTCTTTGTAACTAAAAACAGCTTGGAGAARCAATGAATGTACATATGTAATATAAAAGGCAGTCCCTCGCAAAGGACATCAGTGCATGCTAGTGATTCCAATCAGACAACAGGGGCTAAATAAACAAAGAAGTAAACAACCTGAAAAGAGTTAACAGCTACCGAGGTTACAATTTAATTTTAATATTTTTATTATTTTTTCACCATAAAACTGGACTTTGTGTAATCTGGCTTCAGACTCTCAGGACCTTGGATTCCTCTTTAACTTTCTTGTTTCAGCCTCATCCTCTCATCCTCTAAGTGATTCACCCTAGACCTTCTTCCTTTCAGGTGGCCAACACAGAGCTAATACTGGCCCAGTTGCTGATGAGTTTCCCCCTACCAAAGCAGAGGTATGTCTCAAGCGGCCAGGAAAAATCTGAGTTCATACTGCACAGAGTGATCTGGCAGCTCACAGCCTCCAGTGCAAAGGGTCTCATCTGCGCTGATAGCACCTGGTGAGGGATCCTGCACACACACGTACACACAAATGTACGTTTGGTCTTCATGCATATATAAGATTCATGCGTAACTTGCAAAATAACATTCAGATCACTGTAGTTTTTAAGATTCACTGTTTATATTTAAAATGTGTCTTGAATTTATGATTTAAGCTGCCTCTGTTATCAGAAGTACTTTGTATCATTAAGTTTAATGAAATCTTAATTTAAACCTTAAGCCTTAACTACGCACCGGTACAGCCTAGGGAGTGACCTTCTGGAGAGCAGCTCTGCAGAGAAGGACCTGGGAGTGCTGGTGGATGACAAGCTGACCATGAGCCAGTAATGTGCCCTTGTGGCCAGAAAGGCCAATGGTCTCCTGGGGTGCACTGGGAAGACTGTTGCCAGCAGGTTGAGGGAGGTGATCCTGCCCCTCTACTCAGCCCTGGTGAGGCCTCCTCTTGAGTACTGTGTCCAGTTCTGGGCTCCCCAGGACAAGASAGACATGSAGCTACTGRAGAGAGTCCAGTGTAGGGCTACAAAGATGATCAGAGGGCTGGAGCATCTGCCCTGTGAGGAACAGCTGCGAGAGCTGGGCCTCTTCAGCCTGGGGAAGAGAAGAGTGAGGGGGGATCTKATCAATGTGTATAAGTAACCCTCCTGAAGGGAGGGTGTCTAGAGGATGCGGCTGGACTCTTTTTGGTGGTACCAAGTAACAGGACAAGAGGCAATGGGCAAAAACTGAAGCACAGGAAGTTCCGCCTGACCGTGAGGGGGAATTTCTTCACTGTGAGAGTGATGGAGCACTGGACCAGGTTGCCCAGAGAGGTTGTGGAGTCTCCTTCTCTGGAGATCTTCAAGGCCCGCCTGGATGCAATCCTGTCTACCATGCTCTGGAYGACCCTGCTTGAGCAGGGGGGTTGGACTAGATGATCTCCAGAGTTCCCTTCCAACCTCAACCACTCTGTGATTCTGTGAAAAACAAGGACAAAATCTTTCCAGACATTTGTACTAAAGATGGATAATACTAATACCTYGCTCAAAAGCAAACTAATTATTTATACAGGGACCCTCATTTAGAGGAGTAATTTGCAAGTCATGTGGGAGCRTTTGATCTCCTCGTGTGAAGCAGGGTAGGACTGTGTTAATTTCAAGCAGAGATGATCACATAATTAATTGCCCCAGCAGGAGAATGAAGTTCATTGAACACTTGTGCCCAGAGCTGCTTGTGCCAGGGAATGACCTCTCACATCTGATTTTACACTGTAATAACTGAGAGGTCAGCTCAGAAACTCTTTGCAATTAAATCTGCGTTCAGCAGACTTAAAGAGAAGGCACATCTACTGCTTCTAACGTCAGCTTCTGCTTTTTTCACCCCAAAATATGTGTATCTGCCCAGCACAGAGCATGCAGTGTGCATGGTGGGTTTGCGTGTGTGTGTGTGTGTGTGTGTGTGCGTGTGTCTGCCTGCATGTACATTCTTCACAAAACTGGAAATATTAATATCTAGAATTATATTGGAATATAGCAGTTTCAGTGCTTATGTTTTCAAACTGTGGCTATGTGGTTAGAGACAGTAATATTTCCTCTCCTCAGAAACGCTGTTGCCTGTGCTTTCTTTTTGTTCTTTTAGATCTTGCTTCTTCAGGAGGCTTATTCATGAAGGATGGTTGCATTTTTTCCACTTCATTTCTTCAAGAATCATGTCACATTTTCTTCCCATGTGCTGTTCCCTTTTGAGAAGTAAATCCTCAGAAATAATTCTGATCCCATCCTATTCTGTCCCCAAAAGTCATCATTTATTAGGTGCAGTGATCATCTTGACAGGAACACTGAATAAGAATAGAGCTGCTTCCTGCCACCACAGTTCACATTTGTCTCAAAATCTTGACATAACAGGGGGATACTGCTTGCCCTGATCTTTCTCTCCCACACTGTATTTCCAGAACCATTTATAAAGATCGGTTTTGGACTGTTTGCAGTTAGGTTATAGTTGTGACAACGAATCACCTCAAAATTTCACTTCAGCTTGTATTTTTACTTCATCTCCTTTAAAACTGTCAGTTTCTAGCTGGCTTACATAGTCTACAGACTCAGTGCCATCACTTCAGTCTCATTTAGGCTCGTTTYTAAATGCGATTAGTTTTGCAGGTTCAAAGCAATGTCACTCACCTCGCGGAGGGAGTGAAAAAGTGCTTCTCCTCGGAGAAATGAGACTCTTGCACAAATAGATGATAGAGTTCTTTCACGTGCAAGCTAGTAAGTAGGTAAAGAACAACACAACAGAGATTATGTAGAGAAACCCCAAATAAAAACTCAGTACAAATGTACTGCAGCCTAAATCCATCAATAACAAATAAGAAAAGAARGATGTCTTTTAGCAGTCTAAATCTTACCTTTAAAGATCACCAATATGTTGCCAGTCTATTAAGGCACAAATCTTTTCGAGGTTATCTAGGGTTCAAAGGTTAAGTTTGAAAGAAGGTCTCAAGTAACTGCAAGAGAATATTGCCTCAGGGCTCTTCTTTTATTGGCACTAATATTGAGATATCTTCATCTATTTATAAGGTAAGAGCATATTGTTACTTTATTGCTGAAACCAGTTTTGCCTTGCTAACAGAAAGTCCCAGTTGAGCTCTCACTCTGACAATTTCCACTTATTCTGTATTTTATTACATAAYGTCTATGGCTTTGCTACCCAAACACTTCTAAAACCTGTACTTGTATTAAATAAAATTACATCCAATGTTATTTCATGCTATCTAATGTGCTAAAATTTTATACTTGTACTTCTGAAGGCCCTTTTCCACCAAGTCTCTGTCTCAAACTGTAGTCCTATGTGAGATGGCTGCAAGGTGTAAATAAGGAGAAAAAAAGGTGTCTCTTGCAAGAGAGGACAGTGAAGCCCTTAATGCTGAAAAATGCTACAGATACTCTGCTTTCTCTTTGACATACAGATTGCTTTACTTTGTGTTTTTACCATATTGACAAGTCTATCTCTTTCTTCAGGCAACTTGAGCAAACAATAATATTGCAATATTTTTGATTAACCACATTTTCAGACTAACACATCTTCTCTTTGAGCATATTTTTATATCCATATTTTAACAAGGCCAYTTCACAGTCAGCAGTGCCGGAGGGAGAATAGAAGCTCTTACTGTCACTGAAAACTTCTGAAAATCAGGCCACCTCTGCAAGTGATCGGGGAGACTTGCAAGTCACACAGTGTAGTTTATGTCTATATTAATAGATTAAATCATGCCAGGGGATGTGAAACTGTCCAATATCATTCTCTCAAACAATCCCCAGATGTAGTTTCAGAGTTAGCATAGGCCAGAGAGATTCCCAGTAGACAGTACAATGTGACAAAACTCTAAGAGAGTGAGAGAGTTCAATAACACGGACACAGGACACTCTTTACTAGCTGATTTCAGACCTTTTGTTTTATTCACTGCTATAGACATCATCTGCAAGTCTCTATCCTGGCTTGAGCAATCTTTGTCTTTTTGGTCTGCCAGCTAATTGTAAGAATTTGGGAAGGCTTCCTTTCAGGTCTTTCTGCCAGATGGAGCATCAGCCCTTCACTCTTTTCACCAGGAGCAGCTCTTCTCTCTCTTCTTTGGACTGGCCACAGGCCTCATCCTTTYTACAGAAGCTCTCCTACTCTACTCTGGCAAGTGGAAGGAGGTGGTTAAGGGGCAGATACTCATATCACTCTTATTGCTTACACAGAAATCCTTGTTGAGGCCAGATCAAATTAGACCAAATCCTAGAAAAAAGAAAATTCAAGCTTGCTCAGTGCTTTGACAGCAAGCCCAAGCTGTCAGGCTTGCAATCTGTATGGATCAGGCATCTGCAGTGCTCAGTATTATATACAAATCAACTAACAATTTAAGCACTTCCTAAGGACAGTGACTCCAAGTATAACCAAATCAGCAACCATCAGTGAAGGTTCATATTTCAAGAAGCCATATCTTTGATAAATCTCCATGAGATTTTAAGCCTTTGCTTCTAATCCATTGCAGGAACCCCTGATCCCCCTACTGCACACGTGCATATACAGTTTTACACAGGAGGAAAGCTAGGAATGTTACAGGCAGATTTAATGGGAAAGATTTGTGCATCTATCCATGGTACAACAACTGGGAAAGTGGGGTAAAGGGAGSGGATTAGAAAGCTCTGACAAGGACACAGAGAAAGGCCTCTACTCTGCTCAGCATCTTCACGCCTTTAGGGTTTTCTTCTACTGAAGACTATCACACAGATAGCAACAACAGTAGAAATGGATAAGGGGCAAAAATRCATCCTTTTAACTTCCTTTTGGTTAAAAACTGCAGAGCCTGAAAGGAAAAGACACGTCAATGGCCATTAGCCTTCTCCTTTCTGATCTCAGCTTTGGGATCTCTTGAAGATGTTAATTCCATAGAGGTTATAGACCATATCACAGGGCTGGAAAGATGAGACTTCAGTGAGATATAGCATCCACATAAAAATGACAGATTGYAGTGACAACCTGGTATCAGTAGCTTGGGAGATAGTGAAATGAAATCTCTTCAGAAAACAGAGCACACGAAACAGTGCTGCTGAAAGCTGCCAATGCCACAGAACGACCTCACATATCTGATTCCCTACCAAAGAGTGCAGATAGGGCTGCACAGTGTCCTGTAGGCACTATGCTACTTCCTTTGCATGGTCGAATATAAGGGCTGAAGCATAACTGAGACGCATAATTGTACATGATACTGCCACTGCTATCCACTAACTCTCCCCAGATGAGCTTATGAAAAAGAGACAATTAGGAGGAAACAGGACAGTATAAATGAAGATAATGACACAGACTTCCTTTGAAAAGTGTGTTCAGAGCAGCAGATAAAAAGTACCATACGAAAACTAAGCATAGAAATACTTAATAATATTATTTGGCATACTAATGGATTATGGCTTTTGAATGAGGAAATTCAGATTCAGATTTTAAAAGAGGAAAAGACCTCCCAAGGGAGAGGAACAGAACTAGCCTTTGCTTGCAGATGCAGCAATAACCTGCAATGCTTAGAATTTTGCCCAAAACATGCTGTTCAGCATTGCATTAACTCAATTGCTTTTTGCATTTTCTGTTCTGTTCTTATTTTAAAGTCATCTTTGAAAGTAAGTGACATCATGGCTATACCAGTTGGAGAACGGCACAAACAAAGTGTACTGGAACAGGAGTGCCAGACTGCAGGGCAGCTTTAATTAATAAATGATTTRCCTTGCCAGGCACAAAGCAGTTGGGTATTGACCAGCCAAATAAATGGAGCTCTTCTGTGAGTAATACAGTACTAATTAAAGCAGTGTATACATGTGTTSAGCAAGTACATAGCAGGGGGCCGCTTGGAGGTAGGAAGGTTGTTGCGGTTTTGTTTCTTTGTTTACTGCTTCTTCCTTTCTTTGTTTGCTGTGCGCTTTTCAGTCTAAAACCAGAAGGATAGCTAACAGGGAGTTATCCTGTTGCAGCAGCGAAGGACTCCATTACAGCTCTCATCCCTACGGTAATTCACTTTCTATAGCCACTCACTTTGAGTAAAGAACCAGCCCATACCACGGCTGAAGCAGAAAAGATTAAAGGGGGCTATAGACACTTTCTGGAGGTATGGTAAGTCTTGTGCGTACTTCAGAGTACAATTTATCATTGGAAAGRCTTATTTACAATGATCCTGTGCAGGCCTACTGAGAGTACTGATGTTTTGTTCCATTCTGTGCGTGTTCACTTGTTCCTACACATGTGAAAATCTGCCACTGACCTTTCTGTAATGTGATATTTATTATATGTGATTTCTCTCTCTTGTGCACAGGCACTTCTTTCTCTGCTATTAAAATCCCTGTTGGCATCACTAGTGCTTCTGCTTTGGGAAAAGTRTCCAATTTCTTTATGTGTAAACAGGTCTGACTAGGAATGGGCAGTGACTAATATTTGAGTGTTCAGCTTGACGAGAGCTGAGATAGAGATCATTTAAGCATTACAAAATGCAAATCATCTACACAGCAGATTTGGTTTCAAGCCTACGGAGCATTGCCAGATAGCTYTTAGGGATCCTTCACGTTGGAAAACCTGAGATCCACGTCACATGAACACTAAAGTATCAATACTTAGAAATTCCTTGTAGCTAGCCTACATTTTTTTTGTTTTATTTATTACTTCTTTAAAAAAGTTTCCCAGAGCTAACAAAACACTCCTGCTGGCTTCAAGCCTTTAAGCTCCCTACAAATGATGTTGGCTTGCTGTGTGCACATAGACTTGCAAGTCTATCCATGGCAAGATAGTGTTTGTCTTAGACTTCCTATACAGCAGAAGACACCTATATCCACACCACTCAAATAAACTAGTGGTTTAATCATACTCCTTTCTGCAACTCTGTCATCAGATCATACTGGTTTAGAGTTTAGCTGTTTCAGGAGACATGACACTGAAAGTAAATTAATGTAAAGATGGAAAAACATCTTCAGTACAAAATATGTTCTACAAATTRGCAGCAGAAGATGCAGACAAAAAAGTAATAATAATATATAAAGTGATCTTAGCCTCTTTYTACTCATAACTAAAGTATTCCTTGGGATTTGTTCAGTCTTCTTTCATGATTCTAGATCCTATCACTCTGAGGTTTCTCATATATTTAGCTACATATTTTGCCCTTGTTTTACCTATAGCCAGCTTTTTTTGACAAAACATCTCTTTCACAGGTTCCRTTGAAATCAGAGAAAAGGTCATTTTTCTTTCAACATAAACGTGTAATTTCTTGGTGAAAAACAAAAAAAAAATCTGCTTTCTTAGGTCCTCATGTCATACTTGTGCTAGATAACCTGGTAAAGCTGGATTCTGCCAGCACACATACCTATCTCAGAAATAAAACAAAAATCATTTAGTGCAAATATATTTTGTTTACTCTGGAACTTCTTCCAAAGAGAACACATATGTGATTCTCCAAGTACCAGTACTGATTTATTTCATATTGAAGCTTTGAGTTATATATGTAATTTATAACAGTGAATTAACAATAGYCCCCCAAAATAAAACTTCATAGAAAGGTCTCCAGAACATTATTCTAAACATATATATTGTACTTAAAAGTTAAACAGGAAATTCACAACTCCCTCCCTCACAAGTGAGATTACTTGGGCAACACAATCCAAACCTAAACATACTATAGGTTCATCCAACCAGCTGTAGCCCACTGCAATCTATGTATAAACTATCTGGTCATGCTTAGCTACTTCTAGGATGCAATATGTATGAACTGTTGCAGATATCTACTTACATACAATTCACAAGTGCTTTTATACCTCCCTTGAYTATAGTACCTTTAGATACACACCTCAGGTCCTTATGCTTGCATTTTGCAACGTCAAAGTTACACAGTTAAAAAGGTGGCATGTTTTGGTAATTAAATTAGAATCATTATGAAGCATGCATCTGCTTCCACATTTGCAGMAATAGAATTACATTTCTGCTATAAAATTGGTCTCTGTTAAATTAAATGGTGTTTTTCTACCTTCAAGGTGCTACCAATTTCCATAGTCTATTTGCTGTGTACACAAATGAAAAAAGATTTTACCAGCCAGACCAACAAAACTCATCTTGGATTTCAGCAACTGTCCTGCATTCTTTCCAGTTCATGCATCAGCACCTCTGCAAGTTCTCAGGTGGCAAATGGGGTTTCAAAGTGAAATCTTAAGGGCAATGAGAACTTGACAGTTACACAGGTAGAATAACATACAATTTGATCTACAGAGGATGTGTGAGATGAAGAGAACATTATTTAGAGTGAGGCTCATCAATTAATAAAAGCAAGGCAAGATTTACAGGGAACATTCATACCATACATACATACATATATATATATATATATATATATATAGTGTCTTTTTTGCTACTCTAGTATTTTTAACACAAATACTTAGAAGTTCTTTCCATATAGAGTTAAAAGGAAATAATGTAAGGATTTTTTACTGCATAAAGTTATGAAAGATAGAAAGAAATTTCAGGATTTCAGGTTTATTGCCAAAGAAATATAGGSATGGCATTTGCCAAATACTTACTCAATGTCCCAGGTATGTGTTGATACTCTACTGGTATCAGTAGATAGCATAAATCTTRCAATTAGAACAGAGCACCAAAGCTCTTAAGTGCAGTACCTACTTTAGCACCTAAAAAAGCCATTCAGACAAGCTTTTATCCACTAGACATTAAGAGCAAAGAAACAGTTTAATACTTATATAAATCAATAGTAACAGTAAGTTCTTAATTGTCATTCCAAGGAGCCACTTTTTTGTCATGGAGTCTGCTCTCATGTCCTGTGTCCCAGGTGTCTCAGTTTTAGTAGAATAAGTTGAAAATATATTGCTGAGGAGAATCAGTTTGTTAGAAAACTAGTATAGCAATTTCTGTTACACAAATTATTTGATATATCTTTCCATTAAAATCTTTGAAATGGATCTGTAATAGAAGAATGTCTAATTCCCTACCCAGCTAGCTCTGTCAGCAAATCTTTGCATACAGTAGCAAGTAGGGTAGCACAATATGAACCAATTTCTACAGTAAAACAGCTGGTGCTGAAGGCATCCAAACTGCATKCATTTCAAGGGATTTTTACTTTGAACTCATTCTAGTCTGGTCATGGGTTAAGAATATCCACTAAAGAATGTTTTAGGTGCAGCTTACATTTTGGTTTCATCTAAGAACAATAGATTTTATGTGCTGCAAAATCATTTCTTGAGGCTAACCAATATACAATACTGTGTGTGTGGCAGGGGGAAGGGGGAAATTAGGAGATTCACTTCCAAACTTCAATTCCAGTCAGAGATGAAACATTAGAATAGATGTAAACAGTAAGTGCTGTGTACAAAGGCTAATTTAGCTGGTCTTCCTCAACTCCTTCTGCAGTCGATGGAGCAAGATAGAAACTAAAAGTGGTCCTGAAYTTTGTTCCTGACTTTACCCATCATGGGGCCTCCTCTCTAGGGAATAGTGGGCACCTTCTGTATAGTAGGCATATCATAGATGCCTAGAGRAATATGAGGTGACTAAAGATAAGCTGGTGTTTAACTGTTTAGCTGGATGGGCCTTGGTTATATTAGCATAGTTTTTAAGAAAGGGTTTTATAAAGCTGCATACTCCATAAAGGATCACAGCATGTCTCAGAAGCTCTCTAGTTCACAAGAAATTGGTGCCACGTGCACTGCACTGTTTGCTGCAGCTGTCCGGTGTGTGTCTCTTCCCAGGATGACCATGCCCTCCTTTGGCCAATCTCTAAGACAGTAGGGAGTTCTTGTGTTCAAAGATTGCACTGGTAAAGGAGACCAAGGTGCCTTACGTTTTTTTCCTTATGCACCCAGAAAAAAGATCTCCAGCCATAGATCCAAGATCTAAGACTGTTGAAGATGTCCTTTGAAGCACAAATCTGTCAAGATCAATGCCCTRTTTCATTATAATTTCTGATAAAATTTCAAATAACGAATCTATTAACTAAGCTTTGCTCATTTTTTTAAACTATTACATTTTAATGTACATTAACAGTCATTTACTTATGCTTTAGTATTATATATTTTGATTTTGATCTTATTGAGAAATAGAAAGCTCATCTTTCTGAACTGAGATGTTCCGGAATTTCCTTGGGCTCTGTGAAAAATTGAGAATTTCAACTTTTGCTTCAATCTATATAGAAAATATTGTTTGAAATAGATTTCCTGTGAGAACAAAATTATCTTATAGAGGTATATACACTGTATACCTCTAGACTGTACCTCTAGACAATAATTCCGCATCCATCAATTTCTTACCCATAAAATATGAAAAATAATACTTTGWTATGGTTGGCTCTGGAGATACCTTACAGAGCATGCTGAATTCTACCTCTTTGTGTTAAATTTACCTCTCATTTTTATTCCTTCCTATGTACTTTATATGACTCTGAGCTCAWCCTGCAGCCTTTGAAGGCAACAGTAAAAGATCAGTGGGAGCAGAACTAAGGTCTAAGGCTCACACTACTAGAAATGATGGCACATGAGCTGATTGATTCATCCTCAAACTACCCTTTGGCTTCAAGGACGCTCCATTTAGAGACAACATTCTTCCTTGTGCTATCAGTGGCAGGATCATCGCCACAGGCTTTCTGTAAGTGCTTTGGGCAGGGAAATGTCTCCCTGCATTTGTCTAAAAAGTGAYATTAAAAACCAAGCATGTTGCGGCATTGAAGTAATAATAATGCTGAATTTTAACCAGCGTGCACATTTTGCATTCTTCCTGCTCCAAATTCTGTGTACATTTTCAAATGCATTATGTACAGTCAAGTACCTGCCCTTGAGAAATGTCTACTAAYGGTGTACTTTGTCTCAGTGAAAATTACTTACAGAAATATACATCATAAGGTTGTTGTGTTCTTTAACATGTTCAGATCCCCAGGTAAAATTAATTGTAATGCACTGTGCTTATATTGGCTTATTTGTTCTGAAATTTTACAGTATTGATCAGATTGATTTGAGMGTGCTGAGAGATGCTGTGACATGGTTACTTGTATCTCCAGCTTACAATAATTCACTATTTATTTTAAAATTGGCAACACAAATAAGTGATTTGCTTCAAAATCAAGGAATTTCTCTGGAAAACAGRTTTGCTGTACAGTCAAGTTCTGCCAGTAGCATCTGCACCTACCAACATTGGTATTATGCTCACTGTAGGAACTGCTTTAAAGCAACTAATTTAAGAGTGRTTGAATTATTAAAAAAAATAAATAAATAAAAATGTCTTTCTTGCCTGGTCTGAGCCCACACAGATTTTCAGATCATGAGTAAGAGAAGAAACAGGATTTGGAACATTCAATCAAGCATGCAGATGCTAAGATGCATCACAGTCTTTTCACTTGGCTTACTCTGCAAAACAACTGTTACTCAATCTCCCTATAGGAGAATCATTAGCTAACAATCCTTTAGTAAATTAAAAAGTATGGTTTCCGAAAGCAATCATTCCCCTAACATAGGAGGTTAAGTAGTCTGCCTGAAGGGACCCATAAATGTTACTATAATTATCTAATCTAAAAAATTATTATTGCTGTCTATATAGGTATTATCATATAAAYAGATGAAAATGCCTACTAGATTTTAATATATTTGAATAGCAAGTCATAGATGACATTTCTTGCATGACACACAGATGTAAAATGCATTAGCTGTGATAGCAGTCTATTGTTTCTAAAACAGTATTGAAAATGACATCAAAAATGCAAACATCTGCCTCCAACGTGTTTTATGAATGCTGAGATACAAAGTATATTAGCTGATCTACTGAGACTGGAATTGGTTTTGAACCACCTCCCCTCAAGCTGGAAATAGTATTGCGTTACTCAGTAGATTTTAAAATAATAASTGATTAGAGAGATCAGGAGCACAAATGTTAGTATTCAATTCTACAACTTTTAAACACCATGACATTTTAAAACACTTAGGCCTGATAACTTCCCTTCAGTTTCAGGAGAGAGCTCTTTGGAATAAGTCTTGCTCGGTTTAGTAAGGTCAGTAGAACTAAGTGTTGAAATAATAATTTTTCCTTTCTTATAAGAACTGCTGCTCCACTTGATTTTTTTGTTTGTTTGTTTGTTTGTTTTTTAATAAAAGTTACAGGCTATCTTTTAACCTGAGAAGTCTCCACTGAGCAAGAATCTCAATTTATGTGCTTTGAATTGCCCCCAGGAGGAAACTGTTTCTCTCCATCAGCTAGGTCAGTTTGGGAAAGGAGTTTTGCAAAATTGAAGTAGTCTTTTAATTGAGCTCATAAGCAGTTTGACTTTCTAATTATTTTTCTCTGATTTAGTTTTACCAAGTAGGTCTTCAGAGACACATTCTTAGTTTCTATAACAAACCTGTGACACAAATACTTGACTTCCACTAGAATCTTCAGTATTAGAACTATCTCATGCAGTTCGGTTTTCTCATAATATCTATGCGGTCGCTTATCTCTAGGTAGTATTATTTAAATRAAAGCATGACTGGAAATGGGTGAAAAATATTTAAGGAGAGATCCAGAAATGTCTGCTCATCTTCACATGAATTCACTTCAGCAGTCTCACTCTTCTTTTGTCTTTTGTGTGAATATTCCAAAACCCAGGATGGTAGAAATCTTGACCAAATAGAAGCAGATTGGAAACAAATAGCAAAATATAGATGAAAATGATCACATTTTAATTTGGCGTATTCATACTGGAAATCCAATCCCATGGGTTGTGCTTATTTAGTTATCATCATAAATATGCTACATGATCAGTGGAGCCAAACAGAATAATTGGATTCTAAATATTAAATACTCTGAATGATTCTTGAGTTTGGGAATCTCTTCCAGAAATTACTGGGATAAGGTTGATTTTGACTGACTGTAGGCATCTAAAATGCAGATGTATAAGACAGATTAAATGGACTCCCTTCATCAGCCCTAGTAAGAGAGCAATCCACTTCCTACTATAGACATCTGTATGAGAGGAGGTTTTGCTTTCTGGATGGAGACTACAGTGACTTCCAGTAGCCCACTCTTAAAATTCTTGAAAACTGTAACTGAATGATGATAAAAGCCAAACATGTTGGAGCTCAAACAGTAGATCTGATCTCACCTATAGATAGTGAAAAACATGTAACAAGRAGTAGGACAGATGCAAAAAATGCTTGAAAGCTAGAACAATGGAAATAGCAGTACAAATGGTTTCAGTAAGTGTAGCCCTCTCTGCTCACATGAATCTGCCTTTCAGGGGGATGAAGATACTTTATTTTTTTATTATTTTTTTTTTTTTTTACTAAGAAAATGTATTCAGATCTCATGATGTAGAATACCAGGTAGGATGTAATTGGCCTGGTCTCTCATCACAAGGCTGAGACTGCAAGACTGCTCGTCCCTTTACTGTTTAAAACCTCATTTTTCACTTCTTGTTTGGGATAATACAGCTGGTGGGGACTATCAGTATATATCAGATCATAATCAGATGGGAGTGGGACAATGTGAAGGCAAAATGCTTTATAAGCTGTTTCTTAGAAATATTTGCTATTTAAATGAGCAGAAACTTTCTCTTTACTTGTATGAACCCAAAACTAGGCCCTAACTCTTTTCTAGCAATGTTTGCTTCTGTAAAGATTATCTTATACCACAATACTGCTATAGYCATTTCACATTGATACTTTGGCCTTCCACACATTGCTTCATCATGAATCTTCAGAAGAATTTCCTCCACTTGATCCACTAAAATTCTTATGTGAGGGTATGTTGCAAAACTAAAAACTAAAAGGTTTTGTAAAAAATTTTCCAATTTTATGTACCAAAAGAAAAAAACAACCAACAAACCCTGGAAAGGCTATAGTTTCCCATGTATTGAGCAGAAATCTTGTCAGAGGCAAAAGTTTAATCATAAAATAGCAAATAGTCCCTGACTTATGTCATCCATATGATACCAGGAAAGTGGGATAGGRTGGATGTAAATCTCGTCTCTCATATAACAAGTGGCTGGCTGCCTCTGGCTACTTCGGGATTTCAGCAGCATATTTTACTTTTCCTGTGTTTTCAGGAACACTAAACAGGTTACAGCCGTCTCTTTCATGTTCTTCCAACTTGCCCTTTTCTCACTTCCAGCAAGCACTGGGGCTGCTTCAAACAGGACACAGATTTGTCATCTTTATTTTTGGTAAGTGCTTAGCTTTTGAATATTTCATTTGTCCTCTCTAAGCAATACTTATTCTGATCCTTCCCTGCATTTCAAAGGATTATTCTGGACTGGTTTCAGAACCTCCAAATAATGTATGTGCACAGCTGACAAGATATTGCTGGTTGGGAAATGTGTTGTTCTTGATATGAGCAGACAATGAGATCAGACAGCCTAAGAAAAATCCCCACAATTTTGATCAGTGCTATCACTTTGCTGAATTAAAATTGCTGATAAGTTATTAAAAATAATGT
The DNA here is from genome assembly GCF_003343005.1 of Rhea americana. Classification (NCBI taxonomy): domain Eukaryota; kingdom Metazoa; phylum Chordata; class Aves; order Rheiformes; family Rheidae; genus Rhea; species Rhea americana. Next base: position 6,381,897 of record NW_028186867.1, on the reverse strand, counting down.
TGAGGGATCATTTTTCCTATACTGTTTCCTGCAATGTATTTATATCTCTTTCAGCAATACATGAAAGAATAAAAATAGGTATAACTATTCAGGATTCAACCCTGAGGCTTGTCTATCTAACAACATCAGATCTGACAGTGACCAGTAACAGATATTTCATATGAAAACTTAACATCCATTAATCCCTGCCCATTTGCAAGGATTCACCAGAGCAGTCTTTGGGTCCCAACTCTGACTGCCTAATCAACACAGAGAAGCACCTCAGTTTCAAGTATTGCTGTTGCCTGGCCACAAACCAATTATGATACACATGAAATATGTCTATCAACAACCTAATTAAACCTATCCACAAGTATGTCCAGAAAACAAAAGATTGTATAAGTATTTTTTTGTTTGTTTGTTTTGTTTTTTTTTTTTTTCTTTTTCTTTTCAGGAAAATGAGCAAGGCATAAAAGCTGCAGTTGTGCAGTCACGGGTGATACAGTGTATACAGTGATAACATGAGTTGCAATGTTTACTGATGTACTGTGAAATTTTCTGCAGCATTTTTTTTCATTAAAAAGTTGATAGCTCCATTTGAAAAAATGAGAACTGCATGCTAATTTGACAAATATTTTCTGTCATCTCTGGAAGACAGGTTTTTTGCATAGTTTTCATTGAAGTAACAGAGCAGAAATATCTTTTTACATTTCASAACCATTCGTTTCCATTACTTTGTTAATATGCTGTGCCATTGTCACATCTCCAATCAACCGAAAAATATTCTGAATAACAATAAGAGGATCAGCACCTTCTAAAATAATTGTTTGATCAGGTATGAAGCGTCTCTTTCATACAGAGTCTTTACATTAATGACTGCGTTTAATTAGTCTGGTTAGGAGTCAGAAAGAAGCAATTCATTCTCGGCATAATAAACCGCTAATTACTAAGTGCACAGAAAGGTTATGGATAAAGAGGACTTCTGCTGTTAAAGCACACAATAGAACAACTTGCATTCTCCTCACATTTCCTGCATTTATTACAAACAATTGCAAAGCCTTTTACAAGGGTTATCGCACTGCCTTTCATTACACTACTCTGAGACAAAGAATCAGCTTTAATGCCAACTGTGCCATTTCCACTTACACAGAGAGTGTTGTGGCATTTCAAACAACCTTCTCAAGGCCCATGATAATAGACCATCAGCATTTCTATTTTTCTGGAAAAAACTTTTTTTTTCTCACTCAGAAGCCAAATAACAGACATGCCTAAAATTCCTTATAGAATAAAATTTTCAGGCATTGTTTGGGAAATTCTTTTCATTTCAAAATACTGAGATTTGGGGTTAGAAAATGTCAAAGTAATAATGATTACAATAGTGATTAACATTGTAATAGAATGTTTAAACAAATGTAGCTGCTACTTAATAATCTTTTAAACATTTTATTTTCCTTTTTAAATCAGAGTAGCTCATACTTCCATTGCAGTGCTCCACTTGTTTGTATCACTTTGTTTTGCACCATTTGTTTGTACCACATTGTACACAGTGATAAGTTCTACTACTTCTAAGGCATAATGAAATAAAGTATCAAAATAAAAATAATTTCGTTGAATTGTAAGTGAATTTTCAAAACAGAAAATTAACGTGAAGATTTTCCAGACCAAAAATCATTTAAAATATTTTTCTAGTGAATTTTATTTTGAATTAGTAATAATCTATTCATGAAAACCTATTTTTGTCTAAAATTTACAAATCRTTTAAAATATTTTTCTAGTGAATTTTTATTTTGAATTAGTAATAATCTATTCATGAAAACCTATTTTTGTCTAAAATTTACAGAGCTGCTTTAGTCATGCATCTATCACAAATAAAACTTTCTTCTAGAGATGTTTCATATTTTCCCATTAGTCATTCTTAATGTGAAAGCTGAGGATGCTGCTCCAAGTTATCCCAGTCTCTGTAGCCTAAACAATGAATATGCCTTATTTTCTGCTTTTATATTGATTTTCTGTGTTACAGGACCTCAAAGATACTATTTAGACTGCTGAAGTCAGTGGAAATATTTCCACCGACTTCAGTAGACACAGGATTTTATCTGATGTAAAGAATGTGCCCAGAAGGACAGAAGAGCTGAAGGACAGTGAGATCTTTTATATTTTTGTAATCAAGACTAGAAGGCATGTGTACAAAAGTCCAAAAGTTTGAAAAAGTTGCGAGTTGACCTTTATTAGGTGGAGTTAAAAGACAATACATTAAGAATTCTTCAGTGTGGGGCTGTTCCCATTTTTTCATGACTTTTTTCCCCCCAGTTCATGCTATCTAACATTCCCTCCATCCTGGTCATCTGAAGGAATTGTGTGTAACTGAGACTGCAGCTCAGAGCGATGATCTCCAGTCCAGCTGAGCTCCTGGAGTCCGCAGACAACACAGAGGTCTGCAGGGGCAATTCTGCCCTGTGCAGGGATAGGACTCCCCATGGTGGCTACTGCTGTCCTTTCCAAGCAGAAAGGATGTCTCCTGTGTTTGCTTCCTGCAAGGGCAGTGACACAACCTTCTCTCCCTGCAGGATAGTTCAGGCAGGAAGGCACCTCAGGAGGCCTCAAGTCCAGTCGCCTTTGGTCCAGGGACAAAAGCAGGGCCAGCTCTAGGGTCACTCAAGGCTGCTCAGTGCTGTGTCTAGGTCGGTCTTGAAAACCTCCAAGGATGGAGATGGCACAACCTTGCGGGGCAAGCTTCTCCACTACCTGACAGTCCTCATGGGGAAAACATTTCTCCTTACATCCAGCTTGAACCTCTCTTATTTCAGCCTCTGGCTATTGTCTCTCTCCCTCCTGCCATGCACCTCTGTGAGGAGTCTGGCTCTATTTTCTCAAAAACATCCTCTCGGGCATTAGAAATTTGCCTTTAGGTCCCATCCCAAGCCTTCAGCAGTATGCTAAAGGAGGGCATACAAGGCGTAGTGAATAAAGTCCATATGCTCTTGGCAAAATACTTTCTGCTATTAAATCTCCTTTTAATGGTAAATTCCTGGAAAAAGCAAGCCCCACACAATTTTTGGCTTTGAATTATGGAAAAGCAACTCACATGAACACAAAGCAGAAAAAAGGAGTACGTCCAGCTGAGCTCTTTCTCAAAAGACTAATTGAAATTATAGTTCTAAAATTAAATCATCACATACATGGTAATTCTTAGTATAGAAAGTCATTATTACCATTGGGAAGAGTACTGTGTGACTGTAGAAAAACACAAACGAATTTCGCATGTCTCATTCTTTTGTTCTGGGATAACTATTCATGGTACTCTAATGTATCTGTTTTTCCCCAAGTGCCCATGAGCAGATCAATGAATCTGACCCTAATCACAGAAAATTCAAAATAGCAGGATAGACGTAGAGGCATTATTGATCTTTCATGAGCTTAGATGGATCATTTCACATAGTTTATTCTTCAACTATGAGTTCRGGCAAAAGGTATAAATAAGTAGTATATTAACTTTGCAAAATAACTTTACTTCTGACACAAAGAAATATATTTCAAGTTATTATTATTCCAAGGAAGCTACCTGAAGACTGACTTCACCTGGCCTGTTAGATCCACACTCAGAGCAGAGAAGCCTCAAAATATTTTGTCTTCACTTGATATTGACATTAGATGCTGGAACATCTCTTAGCATAGAGGATCCTGTCTGATTTGTAGAAATTCACTGTATTAGCTAGACCACCTGAATGCAGCAAGGCCCATGTRCGCTCTCCCCTCTGCTTTAGGAGAGCTGTAGTATGGCTGTAGTATGGAAGGAAAAATCTCTTAAAGAAAAGAATCCCTGGTATCCCTCTTAGACATGGAAAATGTTTTCATTACACCACTTAGCTGCAGGGATCTGCAGTATGTGGTGGATCTGATCAGATTTCCTTTAGGAAATCTGCGTCTCCTAGATTTATTACGTCTTTTTGCCACTCCTTTGAGCAAAGAGTCCTCAAGCTCTGTAAACAACAATCATAGTGTCCAGTTGGATTCCAGGCACTATATTTTACTACATTTAATGAAGACAGAGGGTTACWATTCACCATCTTCATTCACCAGTGATTCGTATTTGAAATTGTTGGAAGGACCAAGAAAATTCTTCAGTTCATGGTGACATTAACACAATTTAAACCTGTCTTCTCTAGAAACAACTTTCACTTCTTTGACTCCACTAAGTGCATTGTCTTATTCAAAATGTAGTTAATATCCAAAACACAGCTATTAYGCCAACTGTTGCATTTGTTTTACTACTATAGTAACAAAATCAGAAAAACAAAATWAAACAAAGCAGATTGTTCTTTCTGGTCCCACTAAGCCACGGCATAAACTCACAAATGAAATTCAGGATATAAACTCCATTAGCAGATTGTAGGCTTTGTATACCTAGCTCTCACACGTAGTGTTAAAAACATATCCTATTACAAAATCTCTGATGCTTTGTTGCTACAAGCAATAATTAGAGGGGCCTCTGATGAAGAATAATATGTCTCTAAAATGAATGGACACTCTAATTACAGTGCTGTTGTCCAGGCACTTTCATCATCTATGGCATCCTAATAGTACTTCCAATAACACATTACATTCTTGCTCCCACTGGAGCACACCAGGWAGAGAGCCTTGCCACCCATTTCCTGACCCTTCTCTTGTTTTTCAATCCTGATACTGAGAGCCATTCTCTACAGAAATGACACAAACTTTGGAAATAATAATAAGCAAGTAGACAGACAGACAGATAACAAGCCCTTAAGAGATTTCTGTAGAAACTAGTGGGAAAACAGGCAAATGTGTAATAGATAGCTGGGGGGTTGTACCAGCTATTCTCAGATATTGAAATCGTAAAACATTCTGGTATGCCAGAATTCAGTCACTTGCCTGCTCATTTTGTATCAGTCATACTAAAACAAATACCAAACTGGGAAAATCTCACTACAGTGTGTTGTAACTCAAACCATCCACCACGGTGGATTTAAAGGTGGAAAACCTTTAAGAATAGCATACCTGCAGTATTCCTCAGTATTCCAGCTGTTTTTTTTTACTCCTTTGGGTGGCCATATAATGAACCTGAGCTGCTTCGCAGCAGAAGAGAAACGACATCCCTGGGATAACTGCTGCACAGAACCTGCTTAACAAGCCCTGGTGCCATTTCCAGACAAGGCAGGGAAGCCGGTGCTGCTAATGCACCCGCCACAGACCACAAAGGTTCACCAGGCATCTCTCAGCAGCCAGGCCTAGCCAAGGGGACTTCTGGACTATGCCTTTACTGATACGATCACAGTACAATTACATTGAGATGGTTGTTTTAAAGGAATCTTTACTTCCTCGTGTATCTTTGATTTTGCATTTTGATTTCTTTTAATAAAGATGTCTATGATTTATGAAGAGGTACCTTGCTTTATATGTTTTAATTTAACATTTACACAGTAGAGCTTGTCACTGTATAATACAATATTAGGATTAAAACTCATGTCACACTTTTCCTACCAGGTTTGTGAGTCTTGGGATCTCTTCTACAGAATTTCTCACCTTGTACCCGAGATGCATTTTTTCCCCCTTGAGTGTTGCACCTGCACCTTTGCAATCCACAGGAAGTAATCATGAATTATGCTGAGTAGGAGGCCTAGAGAACAACTTCTGTTAAAGGGCCAGATTGTTAAAGGGCTGCCAAACTTAGCCAAATGAACAATGTGGATCCTTTCTTACAAAATACTAACATTTCATTTGTTTAGTCATCTTTAGAATATATCTGGTGCTTGCGTAGCCCTGATATAGCTATTCCACTGAGCCTGGGTCTCGCTCCACTGAGTTGTGAGTTTTAAGATTTTTATATTCAACTAGAGTGCAAGCAGTGCTTCTGGCTCGGGCTTTTAAGGTGCAGTCTGGGAATGCAAATTTGCTTTAGTACAAGGGTTGTGACTCCAGTCCAGAAATGAGACACCCCTGAGGTTGCCCCACTCCTCATAGAGCCACACTCATAGAGCCACAGCTGCAGTGGGGTGAGGCACTGATGCTTTCCAGAGGGATTTCCCCATAGGGAAAGCCCTGCGATATGTGAGAGATTTTGAATAAGACTCAAACATGGTTACTYCGTGCTTAGCAATGGGAGATGGAGACAGGGACCATGCAGACTTACCACACAGCCTCTGCTTTCCCGGGACACAGTACAGACCACACCACAGACTGAAGAATCACAAGCAAGAAGCGTGGAAACAGACATCAAGAGCAAGACAAACAAAATAAACRGGTGCATACCAGACAAACTACCAAGTACGCTAAACAGCCTCATCTTCAAAAAGTACGATATTAAATTCACAAAGAGTACGTTTGCATTCCACATCTGAGAAATTAACAATGAACACCCATTCACCGAAGCAAAAGTAGATGTACTTTCTGAAGACTGTGCTATAGTTTATGCTTCAGCAGAACTCCAGACCATTTATTTCTTGACACTTGTTCTCAAATACATTTACATAGAGTGAAAATTATTATTTTTAGCCTCTTACACTCATTGCAGAAGTCAGCAGTTTTTTGGAACTCCTCAAATTCCTCTAATCTGAAAAGTGATTAAAAAACAAACAAAAAAAAAGTGTTGTAAAGTCCCTTTCTCATTGTCTCTTCTTGGTTTCTGATATCAGTATAGTTAACATTTTTTTAAAGTGGTAAATCCCTTACATCTTCAAAAACAAGAGGGTTTACTACAGTCAYTGAAAACGTCTCTCTCTGAAGTATAATCAGTAAAACAAAAATGTATTTTGTAACTCAAGGGGAAATGTAAATTGTATTTTTTCTTTACTCTGGGCACAAATGAGTTAGTTATTTCTTTCTTCCAGAAAAGCAGTAACAATGTAGCTACATAGTTTGAAGTGCAATGTAAAGAAGGAAGTCTAAATGTTTCAAAAAACCCAAAGGCCTGAATCTATGGTGTAAATCAGAAAAATAAATTTTATTAAAGAAAACAGATTTATATCTAAGTTAAACTAATACTCTGACGTTTAAAATTTATATCTCTATTCTCAAAATTACAGCAGAAGATAGTTGGAGATTTTCTGTTATTGCAGAGGACTTTCTGATTCCTTTTCTCTTTKTTCGTGTCTGTTGTGTGGGCTGCAAAACCTGTTGTTATTATATCACACTAACTTAACCTGATGATAGTGGGCATATTTACACATGACACACGGTATTTTTCTGCAACCAGAGAGACCAGATTCATGTAGTGAAATAGTATTATTTGTGATGWCTTTATAAAACAAGTGTTTCTTGGTCTATACTACAATGCATTGCATGTATTAGGACAATATTTTGGTATTAATCAACAGATTTTCTGTTTGTCAGGGAAGTTAAAACTGGCATATGATAAAAAAACATGGGAGCCCTTGTTATCAAGCAAAGCTAAGTACATCAGAAATGATTTATTTTCYCAAAGAGAACAATGAATTGTCAAAGGCAATAGCGGATGTTCCATAGAGCCAGTCATCTAGGAAAAGTTATTTACAACACTTACTGACTGCAAAAGAGTTGTGTATTTTTGCTGCCCCTAGGACAATTGAAACTGTGAAACATCAGTTTCATAAAGATCCACAGTGGTATATCATTTAAACAAACAAACAAAAAAAAATATGCTACTGTATCTTGCCTGTATTATAAACTATGGACTTATTTCTATGTCTTACCGGCTTTACTGTTAATGTAGTCAATATAAAATCATAAGAACAGTTATTCCAAGAAAGGTCCAATCAACCCAGTGTTCTACTGCAATGACCAGTAGGTTGACCATGCAAGAGTACAAAAGCAGTATAAAAACAAGCAATATAAATACATTTCCTCAAAGATACTTCCTCAAAAATACTCTTCTAGACTGTAGCAATTTGTGGCTCAGAGACTTCCTGAGTAGAGATGTTGTCTTTGCATTTGGTAGACAGAAATGCACTTTTTGCCCTCTTGATTTGTCCAATCACTCCTTCACCTCATGTGAATTTTTAAATCAACCACATAGAGCTATAAGAGTCTTCAGTTACATGTGCAATGTGAGAAGAATAACCTTCTTTTTCTTGTTTTGATGCTACCATTTGCTTGTTTCATTAAAACCCCCTTGGTTCTTGCACTGAAAGAGACAATGAAATGATCCTTCCCTGTTGACTTTCACACTGCTTACCATACTGCCTCTGTTATATTCCCCTCAGTCATCTCTTTTCCAAGCTAATGAATCCTTAGTCTGTTCAGCTATTCCTCATTTAGAAACAGTCTCTTCCTTTGTCCATTCTTGTTGCCTTCACTGGATCTTTCCTACTTCCACTTTACCCCTTTTTCAGACAGGGATGTCAGAACTGCATTAAGTGTTCAAGATGCAAACACCCTGTAGATTTATACTGTGCCATTATGATGCTGGATTTTTTGCCTCTTCTTCTTTCTTARTAATTCCTAACATTTGAAATGTTTTCTGGCTACTCCTGAATGCTGACCTGCTCCTGCAAGCCCTCGGTTTTGAGGGATGGCAGTCACCTCAGAAGAGCTAGAGGCCATGGCCAAGCATGGATGTAGGCAAGAACCTAATGAATTCAGCAACATCACCGAAAACTCGGGATTTAGGATTTGATCATCAAATCGTTGAAACCACTGGCATTCTTTCCAGTAACAGGATCAACTTTTGGATCAGATGCTTTTCTCTGAGGGAAGGAAAGAGCTGTATTTTTGTCCAGTCTCTGACTATGACAGCAAATGTTTTCCCATCTTTACCAACACCCTTAGGACTGACAGCACTCTGGCCCACAGTGTAATGTTCTCCAGACTTGCTGTTACAGTTTTAATTTAAAATGTGTTGCTTTGGAGACATGTTTAACGTTTTATAACCAGGTACGATACTTGAAGTGTTGTTGAGCACAGTGTGATGCTTATTATTTTAATCATGTTAGGCTCCATTTGGGAGCTAAATTGTGTGCAATTATTGTAGGGTTTTTATCTCTTAGATTCTGCTCCACCACCCCCTTTAGGGGGATGAAGAGTTTTAATGAAACAGCTTGTGCAGAGCACTAAAATAGGTACTAGCAGAATATCATTGTTCCCCTTCAGAGCAAGAGCGATGTAGTGATCTAGTTTTCTCTTTTTCATCTAAAGAAACACATTGATAGAGCTAACACTCCTGGACATACACAGGTGTCCGCTTTGCAGTGAAAGGATCTGATCAAATTCCCTTTAGAAAGTATTCAAAGTGCTTAGCTCTGAAGAAGAGACATGCCCAACCCAGATGAACCAGTRGAAATAAAGAAATACAATAAAGAAAGGAAACATACTAGAGGCATGTAGTTTAACTTAAGTATGAGATTATATCATATTATATATTTTAAACAGAGATTCTATTGTTGTCAGTGAATTCTGTAATAACAAAAAGGAGTGGAACGGTTTAGTCTATTTTACTTTCTCCATTGGGCTTTGAAGTGATCATTAATGATATAAAAGCATAGCTTTGGCAAAAGAGAACTAAATTTTGCATTGTTACCTCTGTGTAAATGAAGACAGTGAAACCACACAGATTTAAGGGTCTAACCTAAGGGATTCAACTGGGGATCCAGAAATGAATAAGTATTCTCCCTGGCTGCAAAGTAGGATGTTAAAAAATGAGAAGAATAGGGCAAAAAGAAAAGTGATGTATACTGGTGTATAAATTTCAAGGACACTTGAGTTCCTGAATGCCAGATGTTACATTCCTTACTTAGCTCAAATATTTTGCTTCATAGCTCCAGTGAAGACATTTAAAGAGAAGCATGTTACTCACCAAAAGAGATATTTAAATCTACCTACAACTAAGTAGAATTTGTTGTTCCTGATATAGATAGCTTTTTCAGTCTTTTTCATCATTAGCTCTTGTTTTCTTCCTGACATTCATTCGGTTTTATTTTCAATTAAATTGCATTAAATCCATATGATGGTTTTTAATCCTGTGCATAGTAAAGAAGAAGAGTTCTAATGAAAATGCTGTACTCTCCACATGTACTATTTTCCATCAATATATGTTTATGCAGTCAGTCTCTTTCTGGCATTCACCTGAAATATACATATACATTTATTTATTTATATTTATCTATAATTGGAGAATCAAGTAGGAAAAGAACCTGTTATCTCTCTTTGCAGTCTGCCTAAGACTGTCCTATAGAGTCAGTTTTTAGTGCTTCTAAATTTACTGGGACTGGCCACTGCGATTTCTAATAATTTACAGAGGAACATCAGCAATGTTTCCTCAAAGAAGAGATGTATGTGCTGTGAGGCATTTGGGGCGTAAGCCCTATTTTATTCCTATCCTTTTTCAGTTGGTTGAGTTTGTTATAACGATCAGGTATGATTTCATAAGATAGCCTGAAAAATGTTGGAGTCTGAAAAAGCTGAATTTCTGTTGGAAGTTTTCTCACAAAATCAAGCCTCTTACCAAAAAGTCAGGAAGTGACAAAGCAGCCCTGTCTGCATTGCTCCAGAGAAGCACAACTGGCTTGTCGAGTTGTGCCTCGACTGTGAACGCTACCATACCAAAGTCCACGCTTGTAGGTGCTTTCAGAAGTCAGACCTGGAGCAAGGTACGGGAAATGACAGCTGACACCACCAATCACTTCTCTCGGCAACATTCACTCACTGCTTCAGCTTCGTTCACTTTTTAGACAGAATTAGGGAAGAACAAGCAGTATTTTGGATTAGCACATGAGAGTGACATAAATTATCTACCAACCTGAATAAATGTTAAGAGAGGATTTTGGCTGCACAGCTAAAGATGCATTGTAAGCTGTTTTCTGGTTTCTACAGTAGCATTAGGAAAAGGGGGGAAAAAAGCTAGTGGAATAAAATCTAATAGCTTTCTTCACATTTGTAACTACAGAACTTGACAGTGAATAAAATTATGGCTCATTTAAATCTGATTTTCAGTTGAAATATTTATGAATATGAGCAACCTGACAAGTCAGAAAAATGTAATGGTAAATGATAAGGGAAAGTTTGATGTACTTTCAATATAAAATTACAATTAGTATTTTATTTTGCTGTCACTTTAAAATGCCTCTCCTTCTTGTGACAGTCTTCTGTTTCTTTTCTGCAAAGACTTAATAATTTTGTACCCATAGMAATAGAAGATTCTCTAGTAGTTTTAAAAATTAGGACACCTAATCATCTCTGTAATTATCATTACAAAAAGGGGGGACTCGCAGAACAGGAATACCTGGTGACCCTACCATAGATTTGTATTGAAAATATTAATTCTTAAAAGAAGACAGACAATCCAAATGAAATGTATTTTTAGAAAGCTAAATTTATTGCAGGATAACTGATGGTAAGAGTGAGATCTCAAAAGTTATGCACATATATTTGCATTCAGCCAATGTCTGCATGCACACAGATTCATTTTTTCCATAAGCCCATGGGCCACAAGGCATCCTGAATTCACAAATAACAAAACAGTCATTTCAAGTTAGATAATCTGGAGCTGTAGCACCAGAGAGAGCTCACACTAAGGCRGCTGTTCACTGGCCAGATCATAGTTTCCTGGTACGCTTCAGCAGCATGACTTGTTCAAGTCATTCTTCACCCCMCTGCCCCAGATGTTCAGGCTGTCTCCATGCAGCCCTCTTCATTGTATGCATGCATCTTTTTGTGTGGATTTGTAAGGATGGTCTCACTGAGGTCTGGGTGAAGAACAGATGTCTTTGTGGAGATCATTACTAGAAACATATATAAGCCGATCAGGTTCTGGCATGATTTCATATCCCAGCTCCACGAGCAGTTTTGGCACCACCAGAGGAGCCATAGGGAGCTTCTTAAGCCAGGGTCACTGCTGAAATCTCCAGGCTGAGAAAYGCTAACTTGAGTGAAGTAGTTGATCCTGTACTAAAGCTGATCCTCTTAGTCCTGAGTGGTGAGACTGCATTTAACCTAGGACAGAAGCAAATATATGGGCATGTAACCTCACTGAGCCAGGTGACTTACAGAAAGAGAGGTCAAGGATTCAGAGGAGAGCTTTACAAAATACTTGTTACCAGGCATTTCTCCAGTGGGTCAAGGAGGAGAGAGAGAAAGTGGTATCATCTGGGGAATATGCATGAGTAAGGCTTATGCATGTTAGATGTTAGAAAAAAAAAGTAGCGTTATGGGAATATTCAGTAAATACGTACTTCATATTCTTCTTGTAGTGACATATCTTCTAGACAAGGGATAAACATTAGCTCTTCAATGGCTGAATATAGTTATCTTGGTGCTGTGAAGAGGGCTATTTTGGGGACAGTTAACTCTCACACCTTAGAGGTATGAAAGGAAAAGGAGAAACTATGAGGGGAAATATTCAGTGGCAGAACAAAGAATCTAAAACATTCATAGTAGCTTTATAGAAGGGAAGGGTTAAGCATTATTTGTATTCCTGTTGGTACCTGTRAAGTTTTTCCACTATACAAACCTTATGCAAAGGTCCTTTGAGTTGTGTCATGCTTGTAAGACGCCCCTGAAAAAGCAAGACTGTAAAGAGCACTGACATCAATAATCTTGCCGGAAAAGACTGTGCTTAATTATTGAAGTGACCTGGAGTTTCCCGCTCTTTTTGGAGGCTTGAAGAGATTAGCCAGTTACAGATGATATATTCAGAGTCCGTTGTGGTCCTGCTCCACATTTCCCCAACACAGTTTTCTATGATTCTATAGTAAGACAACACAGTCGGACTGTGCTTGAAAGAGAAGAAGAGGAACAAGTGTGGGTGCAGGGCAGGGCAGCTGAAGAGATTGCCACTCATTTTGTAAATATTTTAAAAGATACGTTAGTAGTTCTGTAAAACTTGAGCGTGGCTGATGATGTGATTTAGTGACTAACGTCTGAACTACTTTCTTCTAGATGTTACAGATTTTTCACGCAGATACTTGAAGAAACATGGTAATTTCCATATTCTCAAATAGTCCTATGACTTTTTTATGCTAATGTATCACCTAATTATTGGTCTTTRTTTATCTGTACAATGCATTTTATATAAGGATTTCATAGTGATCCTTAAATTATTCCTGATAATATTCATTCCTAGTTTATGTGAAATTTCAAGCAACATTTGGTCTTTAATTTTTTACTCTCCACCACATTTGAAGAGTTCAGTCTTTGAGCACTTATATCTTCTCCAAGACTAAAACCTTAAATTGAAGAACAGAAGCTGTTAATGCTTTCTTGGTATTTTACAGTTTTGGGCTTTTACCAAGAAACTCTAATGTTCTTGATATATGGGCTCAACTGCTGTTTTTGCTTTGTAAGAAGTTTTGGCACCAACAATGAAGCTATGATCTAGTGTTTACCATGCTAGAAAAATAGACTTTTCAAAACTGAGTACAGAAATACACCGGTTAGTCCAGCCTGAGTAAAGTGRTTTTATTTTGCATTTAAGGACAAGAGTATGGAACAAAATAGACTGCCTTGAACTTGTGTGTATTCAGATGCCACTGTAGCATGACATTTTAATTAAAACACACTAGCTGTGATAGGACAATGCAATGGAACGTCAGTCATGGCACTCTACAAGGCTGAGGCTCTGTCTCAGGATTATTTATTAATTTCTCTTTAGTATGCTGTGCTAGGAAAAGAGTACTGCAAGAGTACTAAGTTTCTGCTAAGTTATCAGGCACAAGATCTGGAGAGTTGTAACTTTTACTAAGTAAACACATGACTAACTTGGATTTTGAGATTGTCTATAACTGTCAGTAGAGTCTATTTTGCATTAATGTTCATCAGGGTCTGTTGTTAGAGCTTGGCACCTGGAATTAGGAGTTGTTGGTACTTCAATAGCTACTCACACCTTGACTTCAACAATATGCATTTTAGAGGGCAGAAACAGTCTTTTTCTCCTTCCCTCTTCTTGCAGTCACCAGCTTTTGCAATATTCATATTAGCTTAGACTTCCAAAGGAAAATCAGTTTTGCATGTTTTGACACAAGAAAATTTATCTCATTGCCTTTTGTCTGACCCCTCTGCTGTTTTAGTTCTCATTTAAATGCATACAGAGTTTTTATCACAAAGGTTATCCTAATGTTCGTCTTTTGTATTTGTCACTGGAACAGCTTGTTCACGTCTATTGTAYGAATATAGTACTCAGATCTCCTTGAAGATCTCCTTCTACAACATACTCCTTAATGAAATGAACGAATGATTTTAGCAGTGTCCCCAATAATTTAACAAAAAAGAAAAGCAGAACAAAACCTCGTCATTCAACAGAAGTGAGATCACAGCCAGAAATAGTTGAAGAAGGCAACTAGAGCATACACGTTAAATTCACAGAGGATTATCATGAGTAAAGTTTACAGAAATCTGTTATCTTCTCAATGTATGATGGTAAGTGCAATGGAGAAGATACTACTGTAAAGCCAGAGGACACAAGTCGAGCCATGCTAATGACAACTGAYGATGACAAATTCTCAAATGACAGATCTCCTGTTGAGATTGTGGATGAGGAGGAACTTAACTTCAGTTAACAACTTACCTTTAAGTGAGGTAATTCAAAAATGATATATGGATCTCTTTTAGAGGTTAGAATTAATGTATATGAAGAAATATTATCCTTTTTAAAAATCATGCTTTGTTGAAACTGAGCAAATGTCTCATTTTGTCATAGAAGATAGCTGACCTCTTCTCAGAGACCTTAAAATATTTATTTATTTATTTTTATATTCAGTAAAGCTGAATAATTGTTTCAGTTATAAATGGAAGAGGCATAAGCAGAGGTGATCATTTCTATACTCTTTACATTTATTTGTTCTATGCTCAGATACACAGACCTTTAGCTTCATGGTTCACAAAYGCATATGAAGTCACCTTGAAGTCAGTAAGGTAAACATCCAAAAAAAGCAGAAGAACTTGCACTCCAAAGGTATCTATTTTTCTCCATTGACTGTAGAGGGAGCCTAGAAACTAACTTTGACTTGATGCCTAACATTTGCTTAACAACGTTGAGGTACAATTCCTCTTGCTTGTGTGTCCTGTCATACACATTGCAAGCAGTAAGAGCTGGGTGTCATCTTAAATGACAGAGAATAACCATGACATTGTATATCTTATCTTCTTTTCGGTGTCCTGGGCTGTTGCTGTTGTCTCAGCAAACATACATCTTCAGATTTCTTTTTACTGCAGTGCCTGACCTGTTAGTCCCAGCCAGGTTCTGAATGTTTCTCCTTGCTAATTACTTTCTTAAAAAGAAAAAGCTAAAAGCCACATAAAGCTTGTAAAGGGGTACATGTCTGTGATTAGATGTAGATAAAGAAGTTCGTAACGCAAACATAATACAGACATAATAAAAACATAAGATTTCTATTCCCTACCCATTCTTCAAAATATAAACAAAAGAAGAAAAAGCGGTTTTATTTAATATGCACCAGATTTTCTTTAATTATGATTTATTTTGGATTGCCATTTTTTATTTAAATACATTCCTTTGACGTGGCTGCAAAGTACTGTGTAAGTACAAAAATGCAGTAAGAGAAGTTAGTCTTGCAAATGTCCTGAACAAGACATACACAAAAAGAGTAGATTTATCTTTCTTACTCTATGCTGAACAACTGCTAAAAAAAAAAGACATTCATCAGTATTGCAACAATTTAGTGGACTGCAGAGTCAGATGTTCTGAAATTGATTCTTACCCTTCTGACAACTCACTGTTTGGATCTAACATGGCACAAGAATGGAACTAAGGCAGCAGTGATTAACAGTCCATGAGCTCCTTGAAGACCTGTGCTACGAGCCACACTTTCAGAAAGGGACAGGTGGTCACCCAGTGCGCCCATGCAGAACCATACTTTCAGTGATATGGAGTGAGGTGGGAYTGGTACATTTTGATTATTTCAAAGTTTCTTCCACTCTAGAATGGAAACGAAAAGTCTGAAAACTCACTGTAAGTTTTACAATTATTTGGGGGCTGATAAGAGATACTTCCTTTTGATAATCAAAGCAAAATATTTTAGTTTGTCACCAGGGCCAAGGACCAAAATTACCTCTGGTTTACCCAGGATGTGCCTGTTTACTGCTTAACCCTGACTCTCCTCCCGGACAAGGTTTCCAYGATAGATGGGTCTTTTAGATGTCACAGTGACTCTTTCAGCAAATGCAGTGGAACCTGGAACCTTGTGCAGCCAGAGATGTCTACAATAACCTTTCAAAATAAGGTATAAATTATTTATTGAAGGTCCCTTTAGCATCAAATGAAAAAAAGAAATGTCCCCATACATCCCTGCTGGCAGTATTACTTACTTGTCTGGCTCAAAACTGCCAGGATTCATTCACTCCTGCCCTGCACTAGAAAATAGCAGTCTTCAGTTAACTGTCTGGAGACCTCAGCCCTTGGTTTGAAACTCTAGTCACAACATTTATGCATGCGCTGTCTCCCTTGGCTGCCACCCTTAATGTCCACTTGTTGGTTTTCATCGTTCTATCCAGGATGACACCATATATTGTCAGTCTTTTGATAAGCATGTCTAGACTGGTATGGATGGACTCTGGCCAGCATGCCATCTTTTATTCTTCTGTCCTAGAAGAGCCAGGATTCGCATCTAATCCCTAGTAGATAATAAAGCAGTTCCATGTACAGCTCCATTCTGTACAAGCTATTTGCATTTAACAATAGAGAAAGTGTTATTTACCACTAACAAAAAAGAAAATTGTCCTGATAGAGTGTTTCTTAATTAAATTGTTATCAGAGATGATTTTTCAGTGAAACACATCAGGTTTTGTTGATCTGGTTTCTCCAAAATAACTCTGAGTAGTCTGTTTTGAAATTTTCAGACTAGACCCTTCCCCTTTTTCCCTTATGCTGGTAAGTAGGTATGGGCACAGGGTTCTGCTCCTGATACTTTCATTGGGAGAAATGTACATTTGAGTATCACACATCTGGAARTGTAGAGGGGGTGAGAGAAGGGTTAAAGAAGACCCACATGCTTCCAAAACACAGGGAATGGATTTCTGGATCATAGCTCGCCTAAAAATTGCTAGGTACTTGCCAAAWGACTGTTCCAACAAATGCAGGAATACTGACCTAGAAATGCAACTCTATTATTGATATTGTGAGGAAGACAAAAAAAAATATTTCTGACTCCAAACATCTAGGTTTGACCAGAAAATTTTTTCCGGATTACCTGCAAAACAATTGATTGWGGAAACTTCAATATCAGCAGGCCCCCAGTTATACGCCTCCCCTAACTGTGACAATATTGTCAGGCAGCTCATAGGGTCATGCCCATAGGATAACATCCAGGAACTTCCTCCGTCTAGTACCTCTGCATGCCAGTCATAGAATCATAGAATCAGTAARGTTGGAAGGGACCTCTGGAGATCATCTAGTCCAACCCCCCTGCTCAGCAGGGTCACCTAGAGCATGGTAGACAGGGTTGCATCCAGGCGGGCCTTGAAGATCTCCAGAGAAGGAGACTCCACAACCTCTATGGGCAACCTGGTCCAGTGCTCCGTCACTCTCACAGGGAAGAAATTCCCCCTCACGTTCAGGCAGAACTTC
>NW_028186867.1:6361022-6364348 GCF_003343005.1 Rhea americana | reverse complement strand
TCCCCTTGACACCCTCCCTTCAGGTACTTATCCACATTGATCAGATCCCCCCTCAGCCTTCTCTTCCCCAGGCTGAAGAGGCCCAGCTCTCGCAGCCGTTCCTCATAGGRCAGRTGCTCCAGCCCTCTGATCATCTTCKTAGCCCTRCGCTGGACTCTCTCCAGTAGCTCCATGTCTCTCTTGKMCTGGGGAGTCCAGAACTGGACACAGTACTTCAGATGAGGCCTCAGCAGGGCTGAGCAGAGTTAAGACTAGAGTCTTAACCCTAGAAAAAGTTAACTATTCTAATTTTCGTGGTTCTAGGTAAGAGCAATCCACTTAGTTTCAACTATAGTTATAACAAATATTTGTAAGCTTTGCCTTGGAAATCTTGTTTCTGATGCTATTTTATATCATGAGAGTCTTCACAGCATGGGTCTCTGCATTCAGGCAGGAAAATATAGTACAAGCTGAGGTAAGGAGGTCAGAGAACTTCTTGGAAAAGAGGAAAATAATGATTCAGGGGTAAGCAAGTCTAAGTAGTAACCATACCATGATTAAAACATTACTCTGATATTATGTATTTTTAATTCCAGAATGGTTCAAATAGTTACTTCAGTCTTTTCGCATACACATTTGGAAACCTTGAAAGAATTTCATTTCTCAGAGCTCATCAGTCTCTGAAATGCTGYCTTTCCTGAGTGGTACACAAAAAGTCAGCCACCTTTTAAAGGGCTGCAGATCTGTCTTATCATATCAGTTAAATTTGTGCAAGAAAACCCWGGGCTAGGAAACCTGCAACCAAATGTAGGAGCTGCACAGCAGTTAACTTCTTCCCTGTCTCTGTGGCCTCATGTTGACCTCTAACAATAAGCCCAGTAATTAAACTGATTAAGTAGAGAATATTTGGAAGAGCAGAAATATGAACAGCGGGAACACTGAAAACCAACCAACAGAAGATCATGCAGGCATTTTGTTCTTCACAGATGATTTTTGTCTAGAAGATTGCTCAGTCACCCTTACTGCACAAGCACCGCAGTATTGCATAATGAAAATCTGGCTGTAGGGGGACTTTTGGTGTTCCTATACATGCTCTGCTTCACTCTCTCTGTGTATCACAAAAAGCAGGATGGTGTATGCTTTACAAGGAAGGGGAAGCAACGATCCCATCCACTATTTGCTTCCCCTGTGTCAGTATGGAGTATCCTTGATTATCTGCTACAATTTGCTCAGTTCAAGGTGGCCTTTCTAGAGCAAGTGAGTATGTGTGCAGGATATTTTGCAGAGAAATTTGAACTTCTCCTGCCCAAGCTGATGCAAAATCTGGTAGCAGAAACAGAGTAACCACAGTGGCGTGCAGCTGTATCTCTATKTAGAAACCAGTCACAAGGAGGGAACACCATATTCAGCCCACTGTAGCACTTTTATAATACAGTGTCTGCAGGTTAGGAGTACTACCATGAAATGTAAGATTTTATGAAAAAAGCAAGTTCATGCAACATTGCAATTAATGTGCAATAGATACGTTATTTGGATCTCAGGATATGTAGAGCATAACTAATTTACAAGGATATTTTCTACACTGTGGATATATAAAGTTGCGTGGAGTAGTCCTGCCCTCTGCACTGGTATCATTTAGACCAGCCATTAAGATGCTCTGAATTCTGGCTAGAAATTGCATAGGAACCAACCTTAGGGCCAGGGCATATGAAACAAGGCTTAGATCCAKAAGCCAGGAGCTTGCAAAATGAGTTAATCATTTTAACCATCATGATAGTTATTCCCCATAAGACGTCTGTGAGGGAGTTAATTCAGAATGGGTAGCTTTCTGTTGCTTTTTGGAAATGAAGATGCCATATGTCACTACTGGTTATCTGATAAGTTGTTTGGTTGGCTGATTTTTTTAAAGTTTTTGCTTGCCATTTGTTTTCTGTGTGATGAACTGAAACTTAGCTAAGCTACATTCAGGAACAGAGGCCTATGTCCTCTTTTTGGAGAGGAAAAGATTCTTAGTCTTGAATGCTTCTTTTCTCAGGTAGAATATCAAGGCAAGAGGACTATGCAGATATATCTACTTTTAATGATGTGAATTGACTTTATAAATGGAAAATATGACATGCCCTCCTCCTGATGATTCTGCAATGTGTGCTTTAGGTCATGTGCTTCACTGTGTTGTTTCCTTGTCTGCTTGTATCTTTTTCCCCTTTGGATACTATTAATTGTGAATGAGATCTTACCCAATGGCACCCTAAATTATGTGATTAACACTAAGTTTTCCATAACTCCAATAGTCCTTAAACGTATGCTTAAGTACTCTACTGTTTTTTTTGTTTTGGTTTGGTTTGTTTTTTTTTTTTTTTTCAGGATGATAACGCAGGTACTACAAATCCTATTTTCTCAATTTCTTAGTTTTCCCTGCAATCTGGTCTCTTCTTCACTCTGTCAAACAAAATATGGTGTATCATATAAATGGAATCTGCCTGCAAGCAAAAGTTGCAGTGAAAGCTACCTCACTGCCCCAGAGCATCAAGCGAAATATTCAGTCCAGATCATCTAGGCTCTGTACTGCAAAAATTAAAAGAAAATAAAACAAAGCAAAACAGTGCTTAAATGTCAGGAATAGTATAGCTGAGAWTGTGCTTTGTTGCATAGTATCAGTCCCTATGACATTAAGTAATGCCAAAGCACCTTACTTAATTCCACATAAACCCTAATATGATATTTCACATTTGATTAAAAATTTGAGAAAATCAGTTTAAATATCATTTTCCCCTAGAAAGACTTAATTCACAGAGTCACAGAATGGGTAAGGTTGGAAGGAACCTCTGGAGATCATCTAGACCGGTGCCCCTGATCAAGCAGGGTCACCTAGAGCATGTTAGACAGGATTGCATCCAGGTGGGCTTTGAATATCTCCAGAGAAGGAGACTCCACAACCTCTCTGGGCAACCTGGTCCAGTGCTCTGTCACTCTCACAGTGAAGAAATTCCCCCTCATGGTCAGGCAGAACTTCCTGTGCTTCAATTTTTGCCCATTGCCTCTTGTCCTGATACATGGGACAACTGTATGTCCCTCTCCCCTTGATACTCTCCCTTCAGGTACTTCCACCATGAATTGTAAGAAAATAAGTAAGCCAAATATTCTGGCAAATCTCAGAGGATTGTTCAAAATGATTAATGYTTTCAAGTACATGCTTCTCATCTACAAGAAGGTGGAACAAGTTGGCTTTCAACATATGATATAAAAAATTCTGGAACTGAACAAAGTACATGGTACTGATGGGTGGCAGAATTTTATCCCCATCTTGTCTCTCATCTAGAATTATTTGAAGGTTATAGCAAGGGAAT
>NW_028186867.1:6212205-6360990 GCF_003343005.1 Rhea americana | reverse complement strand
TAAGTTTTGGTGTAATGTCATTTTATGTGTGTGTTGAAAACATATCCTGTTTAATAATTAAGTCTTAAGGTTCAAACTTTTTGCTACTCTCCAGTCATAAACAAAAAAAACATTTTCAAGTTTTCTAGAGTCTTTTTTGATGGATGAATTTCTATTTACAGTTTTTAGAGCACAAGAAAAATAATTTTCTGATCTAACATAGAAGCTAGACCTTTCTAAACCTCAAAGAATTTCACTTCAGGCAGATGAGGTGCTGAATTTTTTTTCTCTGCTAAGAATCTTTTGACAGTACCAGTCCCCAGCTGCAAGAGCAAATATACAAAGCTTTAAAGATGACTAAATTAGGTACAAAGCCAYAGGGGATTTCCTATTACCTTCATAAATGTAAGTATCTCCTGCTGATTAAATGTCCTGTAAACATTCTTAGACAGTTACTCATGCAGGTTGATTGTATAGTTGGACTAAAGAAAAACACCTGCTTAGCTGAATAAGATATTTTGGAAACAGCTCTAAAGTAATAGCCTGACTGGCAGGACTATCAAAATTTTAACACTGAGGGAAAGAGAAACAGCTTGCTGTTGGAGATGTGGTGTGTCTGTCCCCAAGCGCTCAAGCCACAGTTCCAAATACAGTCTTTTTCATGCCTCTCTCATCCGCTRGTGTGGCTTAAGTTGTCTGGATCCTTCCCCAGTCCCACCAGATGTTTATACCCTGATAACAGGGTACAATAGCACTATTGTTTCATTTGCGAACAACATAAATTAATGGGAGATACCTAGTAAAACTTACCACCTTAGATATATATAAATACATACATTTAAATGRATAAGCATATAAAAATGAATCCATATTTGTATGTAAAATTGCCTTCACAATTTATTTTACTAAGAAGTTTTCACCATAAAATTTAGCATAGAATTAATTGTCACATAGATATGCTTATATTGATAACAGAATGTTTTTTGTTTCTCTTCAATTTTAGATGACTGTTTCAGGGCATCCAGATAACATTATTTTGGGTGATTCAAAAAAATGAGCACTTTACATCACTTTTGAAAATGAGGCCTGCAGTGCTAATTCATTTTTTTTTATATAAAGCAAATATTACTTCTCCATAAAGAGGAGGGGTCTTTTTGTTGTTTCTTTTTAGCAGTTCAGGAATTCATGCACTACCCTAGTAACTACCTAGATAACACTTTTGAAGAGTATTGATCATGAAGAAAGAATATTGAAAAAGATTTAAGAGTTTAATGCTAAATTTTAGGTAGAAAAGAAATATTTGGAGGGAGGAAAATAGACAGTGATGAGTCATTTCTCATAGGAGTGGAACTCAAACTCCTATTTGACAACATTTCCAAATTTCCTTCTACTACTCTGTCTCCCCTATCCTGCTGACGAGCACTCTAGGAACAGCAACAAATATTTTCTCAGTTCAGAACTATTCTGTACCTCCTATTGGCCCTACCAGAGTCAGAAATTAGCCCTAACCAAAAATGACACTCCTTCTCCTGTTTTCTTAAGACTGAACTCAGTCTTGATCTTAAAACTGGATGTGTTTTCTACAGTTTCATACGATCTCCGAATTGTTATCTAAAGTTCCAGGTCTCAGATACTAAGCAACTGGACAGTGCAACTAGAACCACACTTGCTTACTTTTTCTTCTTCAGTCACGGTTTTCTCCTTGCCCTCAAGATACCCTTGGAGTGCTATGTTGCTATGCTACTAGACTTTAGCTAAATGTCTGTATAGACTAAGGCACTTTGCTCTTTTATGATTCATAAAGATGTACTGCCCCATTAGCATCAGCAAGGATAACATCCTCTTTTCCCTTCGTTTAAATAAATCTCTTGCATTTGTATGACTTCATCACCCTGACAATCTTAATGCTGATGTACCTTTCTTTAAACACATTCAAAATCAAAGCCAGAGGACAAAATGTACAGCAAACAGGGAACTCTGTAATTCCTCTAAATACAGAACAGAAATGAAACAGACTGAGATTACGCAAGGTGTTGATGTATTTAGATTTCTGTAAGGCATTTGAAATGTTATACAGCACTAAATCATTTAGGAGACTGAATGATATGAAAKAAACATGCCTTTCATTAGAAGGTTGATTGCTATGTCTCCACCTATAATCATAAAGGGTAAATCACTTTCAAGGAATATTTTTTTAATGAGATCCCTCTAGCCCTTGGAAGACAACATGCAAACAATTTTCTTTTACTATTATACAGCTTTCTGATATTCAAAGACTGAGAGAATTGGAGACCATAATGAGAACATGGTTTGGGGGTATTCTAATTTGCTCAGTAAACTGGAAATTTCAGCACCAACTGAAGTATACAACCAAAGCCAAGAAAAAGAATAAGACTGCAGGACAAGCAGGATAACAGCTGCTCATCTAGAAAGACGTGACTCTGGAGAAAAAAGAGAGGTAAATATGTGGATGAATATTATGTCTCATGCAATGCTATGATCAAGACATTAACATGATAAAGTCAATGGATATACGAAGTGATGAACTGTGTGTAGGGACATAGTGAGTAAGGCTCAGTTGCTCAAACACAGGTATTTAGTGCCATATGAGGTGCTGTACCTCAACATCCTGGTAGGCTTGGCAGATATGACAAAGAACCTATCAGAGATGAAGACCCTTCTGGAGTGGCAGCTGAGGACCAGGCAACACACCCTAGTGCATCCAAATTGTTGCTAGGCACCTACACTTAGACAATCAAATTYTATGTATTCTAATTACCTCTGCATTAGTACAGGGGCAACAAGTAAAAAAATATGGTATGTTTTGGTTTCAAAAGCTTGAGAGAGGGTAAAGAGGGCTCAGAGAACCCTGAGAATAATGAAATGAGAGAGGAGATATGTCTATTGTGATAGGCACATGTAGCTCGCCAAATTTTTAGGAATCCCAAAGAGAAAGATAAATGACTACAGGCTAGAGTTTCCATACGAGGAACAGAAGTCTGAAAATATATAGTTTTTCAATCTAAAAGATGAAATTCATCTAACTGAAGATCAAAGATGGATATGTTCTTAGCGAAAAATGAAATGAGAATTTTAACAGAGAGAAGAAGATGTCAAAAGTTATGGCCTGGGATGAAGGAAGGAGTTTTGTTTGTTTTCATCTTAYACGAAAAACAGTGATTATGACTGAATATTTTTCTAAAAGAGATGCTCTGGTTCTAACAAGAGCTAAGTTTTCGTCTTTGCAATGAGCATGGTAGGACCTGGTTTTATAATCTGAGCTTGCTTCATTATATACTGAATTGGCCCAAAAGTAAACTATAGACCTGAGATCATCTTGAGAGGGACCCCTATGGACTGGAGAAATGGCCCAACAGGTATCCCATGAAATTCACTAAAGGAAAATGCAAGACTCCCACACCTGGAGAAGAACAACCCCTTTGTACCAGTACATACACGAGCCCAACCAGCTTGAAAGTAGCTTTAAAGAGAAGAATATAGAAATCATGGTGGACAAGTTGGATGTGAGCCAGCAATGTGCCCTGGTGGCAAAGGCCAACAGCCTCCTGGGCTGCATTACGCAGAGCATTTCCTCTTTGCTGAGCACTGGTGAGGCCACATCAGGAGAGCTGTGCCCAGCACTGGGCTCTCCAGCACAAGAGTGAGTTCAGTAGAGGGCTTGGGGGGGGGGGGAGGGGGTTAAGGGACTGGAGCATCTTTCCTATGAGTAGAGGCTAAGAGAGCTGGAACTGTTGAGCGTGGAGAAAAGAAAGCTCTGGGGAATCTTGTCAGCGTGTGCAAATATCTGAAACAAGAGAGTAAATAAGACAGAGCAAAGGAAGGAAGGGAGGGAAGAAAGGAGGGATGGAGGGCAGGGCACACTCTAAAGGTAAATATAACATTTGTCAAATACTAGAGACTAGATTTAAGGCATTAATAAAATCCAGAAGTGGCTTCAAAAATGTACTCTAAAAATTTTACTTATCCTACATTTTTCAGCCTAACACTTTCCTAACTGATTTGACAATTAATGAGAAATCAGGTTTGAAAGTAAAGGCATTTGCCATACTTTTTTTTTTTTTTTTTAATAAGAATATGCTTCTTCTTGAAATTGGTATAATTTAGCCCTAATCTAGTTTAATTTAACTCCCTAACCTTTGAAAATACAGAAATGAGGTCAGGGAGTAAGCAAATGCATGATCTTGTTCCCAAAACTTCTTTCAGAGAAATGCAATGTTTTGACTATTTTTATTTTTAAAGGACAGCAAAGTCCTCATCATTTAGACTACTGYTAGCTCTTTTCACCTTTCTCTCATTGAACTTTCAAAAGACTGAAGGGAAGAATCAGTCCTTAGAGATCCGCAGCCAGGTAGAAACACTATAGAGGGCAGAAGCTATTTGTGGACAATCCTTTGTATAGACAGATTGAATTATTCTTAGCACAGGGCTAGATTTTGTGGTTTAAATAAGCGATGATTCATTGTTCCTGTGATTTGCAGTTCTACATGGCTGAATTAAGTAGTATTTAGTGATCAGTCATTGTGAAACTACCTTCCAGCACCAGGAAAGGTGGATGATATACTTGATTCGTTGTTTTCTTGGGCATGTTACAGAAAACGATTGCATGCAATATAGCCTGGATACGTGAAATGATCATGAATGGTATTTTAATATTTAATACTTTAATTATGTGAGAATGAGTACTTTGTCTTTTCATAAGTGCCATTTTCACATCAGTGTACTACTATTCTACAAAGAGAGCAGAACTAAGCAGAGGAGGTGAAGAACCCAGCCGTAGTAATTTGTCAGCGTGAACAAGGTAAGTTTGCCAGGCATATGAAGGAATAGGACAGGCTTGTAGGAAGTAAAAACAGCCCAGGAAACAGCCTGCCCAACTCTGGGGTCTAGCTGGACCCTAACATTTATAATGGTAAAGGAATCTCTTTGAGTCCTGCATGTATCGAGGTATCTTAAGAGGTGCCTGACTTACATGYCTCAGCTTGGCAGGTGAGGCTTTCACTCTGTAGACTCTCAGAGGTGCTTCTTTCTCCATTACATCTAGGAAATTGAAGTGCTTCAGGAAGCTGCTTCCCTCAGAGCTCAAGGTTTCAGTCTCAGCTACCTGCCTGCATGATGTAGATCACAGCTACCAATTTATACTGCTGTTTTAGCACAGCATGGGATCCTATATTCAAACTTCTTTCATGCCTGACTTACTAAATAACTTTATAAGTTTCATTTTTTTAAATGTTTGTCTGCAATTACTGATCCAAGAAACTAATGACTCTTGCATCCCAAAAGGCTTGTTATCCACCGTGAAAGTAAAGCACATGCTCAACTACTTCACACCTCCCAACCTCTCCTCCCTGTTGTAACTTCCAAAAAGACTCCTATTTTGTTTGCGCAGTGGTGAGCACAGCCATCCTTGTGCATCGAGACCTGGACTGAAACTGCCAAACCGCTTTGCACATTATCACTGGGAGTTTCAAACTCACACTACTCACTAAGATACATTTTACTTAACAATTTGGAGGTCAAAACCCCAAATTAGTATTCCAGTTAAAAGTCATTTGCTATGCAACAGTGATGTATATGCACTGTGCCTGGACACATCTGCTTAGTTTAAAATTAGCTGTCTGCTCATCCAGRAGGAAGATATTTTCATTTGTACCTTTAGAGGAATGGAAAAAGAACATGAAATAACTGAGATATTTCACACGTAGGGACAGGGAGAAAACTGCATTATGAATGAAGCAAAGTAATCAACCCAGCRGGCCTTTCACGATCAGCTTCATCCTCCTTGGTATAAATTAGGGATGCTCATTTGGTTTGGATAAAAAAAAAATATCTACTTTTTTTCATTATACTGCAGATCAACTAATACCAAAATTTAAAAGCATGAAGTCTTTGATTTACATTGTTTTTTAGTTCTATGAATTTTTATCTTCTTCAGGTTGTACAGTTTTGAAGGAGGTACAATATATTTTATATTTTTAGACCTTTTTATTACAGGCTATCCTCACTCAGATGGGAACAAATCCACAAGTACTTGAGTACTTATCAGACTATACTGAGGTCAATCCTTTTCTTGTGAAAGCTGTGAGAAGAAGAGAAGTTTAACGAGTGAATGAAAGATGAAAAAAAGCAGCAATTTTGGAGAAGGGTTCATTTAGTTCATTGTTTTTCATTCCTGCAATAATTTTTCATCTCGTGGAATAACAGGAAGAGAAATACTCTGAACAAGGGTTTGCTGCTGCCCTTGCTCTCTGTCTCTAGCTGGAGGTCTTGAGGACATTTTAGTATCATTAACTCTGTCTAATTGAAGTGAAGGGATCTATATGAAAAGATGTCCAACTTGGAAAATGCTGGGAGAGCCAAAAGTGTTAAAATGAGTGGTTTGAGTTCATTATTGCTGTGATACTCTACTGAACATATACTGAATCTGTGGATAAAGTTGATGCATACACATGGTCTTCATGTGATATATACCCTCTCATAAAATCCTCTTTTAAGTATAAGGTAATATTGATTAGTGGTATTCCACTATGGCCRCATAATTATATCATTTTTGTTTAGGGAAGGGCCAAAAACACTTTATTTTTAAATCTGTTTGCCATTTAAACTCAGAATTTTAAACAAATGATTCTATAATGAGCAGAATATCTTTGACAGTTAAAAATACTGGATTTTGTCTCTTATTCTTTACTTCTTTGAAACAAGGAATTCCCATGTATAAATTAATACTTAAGTCACGTTGCATATAGTAATTAGCAATCCTTGCAGGTGAAAGTCTGTAATATGAGCTATACCATATAAATGTTGTTTGCCAGTGTGGCCACATGTTAGATTTTGGGTTACAAAAACCTTCTGTAAAAATTTGGAAGAGGCTTAAGTACACCTTTACACTGGAAATGAAAGTTATGGTACATAAAGCTTGCTGCAAGGGAAATGTTCATGTGAAAAATGTATTTTTTCTGTTGCTTGTGAAACTTCTTATAGTGCATGATATGAGGATCCTTGATCTGCAGCTTCCATCTGATTGCTCTCCAGAAGTGTTGCCTCAGCTCAGCTAATTTTTTAGATTGAATATTTGAGTGTTTTTAGCTTGTTCATCTAGTAAATACATAGCATTTAAACAGTCAACATAAAGCTCAACATTTGAGCTTTCTCATTCAGATTTCTTTAGGTTTTCATCCACTGCTACCCTTTTGCATGCTCAGACAAATAAACTTAGTATAAAGACCGCAGTTTGCAGAGTAACTGCAATCTTAGCGTTTGATCGCCTCCACTCATACTGATTAGCAAAGCTCCTAGGCTTCTTGTTGTTTACCAAGATTTGATTTTCTTGTACACTGATAGTGTTGCAGTGCTKTATGAATTTCTTTAATGAAAGAATCTTACATTTCATGATCTGTCTTCTCTTCCAGTTGGCAGGCACCTCACATAACCCAGGACTGCACCAGCTAGAAATTGAGCCTCTAAAGAGGTTAAGGATTGGGTTTTATCTTTAAGGTTATGTCTATGTCAGAACTTAAAAGATTAATTGTGGCTCATGGAGACAGCTTTAAATTAGCCAGCTTGGGTCTTGACAAGAGTGAAGCCAAAATRGGATAAGGCTAAGAATAGGCTACAGGACTCACTGGGATCTCAAAGCAGGTATTTGTGAAGGATGTAAYACACTAGATTAAAACTAGCTAAGGTACCTCTGCAACTCAAAAGGTTTCAGTAGCTCCTTTGTACAGAATGGGGGGGAAAAAGAAAAAAAAATGTTGCATACATGGTGCCCTGCCATAGCCAYTCTGCTGGGCAGGCTGAGCTCAAGGGATACTCAGCAGAGAAATACATTCTAGAACTAGGGTTTGGTTTCTGTCCTGAAAAATCGGCAAACATCAAAGATAAATGCCCTCCAGCAGACCCTTTAATTGATTTTTATTATCTTGAAGTTTCTTTCACAGGAGCTGAAAGTGTAACTGCTTTTGGTTTCAAGGATAGGAACAGACTCCAGAAACAACTGGTATCATGAGGGTGGTGAGAGTGTCAAGTGTGAGTTGCTTACTCCTCACAGATCTTTGGATTTGTCCAATACTCAAAATCACTAGAGGAGGTCTACCATAATAACTGTAAGGATCCTGGTCTAATGATCTCTGCGTCATTCTGCACTTGAAAATCGTGTGAATCAGCGGATATTTMTCCTCTTTCCCATGCACTAAGAGCAATACCTGGTAAAATAAAATTGACCACAAGATTACTGGTCAGACACAGGCAATACATCCAAATTTGTCATCTTCTCTCGTTATTCATATCTCAGCTCAATCTCTGTCCCTTCATACTTTCATGGCAATTGTTTCAGGACACTATTTATTTCTACCAATCTACATTCTTCAAAAAGTTTAGCATCTCCTYCAAAATGGTCAGACAGGCTCCTTCTACTACTAGCTGAAAGCACCTTCAGAGCAGGTAGGGTCCGACCCTGTAGGAGTCTGGGTGTTATTAGACTGCAGGCAATAACTAAAGCTGAGCTAGATGGCTCATTTTCACATTCACAGCTGCACTAGTCTGCAACATTGCAAGTCATATTGAAGTCATTTATCTTACCAGATCAAAGTCAGTATATCAGTGACAGAAAACAAAGATCTCACTGACCTGAGTCTAGCCTAGCTGGGATCTAGGGCCCAACAGCAAGCAGGATCTTAGGTGCTTCTGAGGGAGAGATGGGCTTTCAATATCTGAAATAAAACATCAAGTTGTTGCTGTTAGAAGTACAAAAGCCAGATGATTTCATCTTTCTTCCTTTCTTATTTCTTTTGCCACTAGAACAGACTTTTTTTTTTCAATTCTGCTGAAAAGAAAAAAAATCTGATGAAAATATCGTTAAGATCTATTTTCCTACTTGTCAGCTCCCTTTGGAACTAATTGAAATATTTCTAATAATGGCATGCCTCACTTCCAAATGTGAAAATATTCTTTGATTTGTAGAGAATGAGGGGAATAGTTTTGCAGTGCTCCACAGCACTTTATTTTTCTTGAGGAGACATATTTACTTCAAAGAAAGATCAGTTCTACTTTGCTGAGTATTCAAAGGACGATGTTTGTATAAATAACGAAAAAAATACTCCATTATGATGAGTCTTTTCAGATTGCTTCATGCTCAATTTACAGAAAAGAATCTGAACATTCATCTAAATGACTCCATACAGTTTCATTAGATACACAAGAAGCTTTCTGCACATACCCAATGCTAGATGTTTAAAGACCAATAAAATACTCTTTGGTAAGAGATTTTCTAAGCACTGTTTAGCACTTGTGCWGGCACAGCTGGTGGAAAAATTCCTCTGTCTTTTACACAGGAAGGAAAGGTGTGAGTACCTTTATTAAGTAAGGTCARTTTGGGTGGCTGCTTTGTTATTGTGCAGTGAACCGACTGGAAAGGACCAGGACGAAGGAACTCAGCAGAACGCCCAGGTGGAACCGCAGCAGCAGGAGGCCTCTGAGGATGAGGTTCGGCAGTTTGTGCGCAGGGAAGGCGGACATGGCCCACTGACTCCTCTCCTGAYCTCCTTGGCAGTTTTGTCAGGAGGCAGACCCAACAATATGAGAATGCATCCYCTAGATATTATCACTGAGACTATGCATTTAGAAGCACTAAAAATTGCACTAATTTAGTGACGGATGCACTGTCAGTAAKTTAAATATCAGACTGTGAACAGCCAGTATTAGGTTCAGTTTCCCGTTCTAGCCAATGAGAAAAAAAAGGCTCCTTCAAAACTGTCATTAAAAGCAAGTATCACAGTTTGATAGTCTGAATTTTCCTACAATTTTTTTCTGTTGTTAAGAAAAGAGAGTGGCCTACATGTTAAAATCCAGGTTTAAGTACCCTTTCTAGATACAAAAAGTGAAGAGAAAAGATCTTTCTGGCTTCCACAGTTATTCAGTGAACATTAGTTTCTAGCAACTATTACTCAACTGTAAGCTTGGATCTCAACATTCAGGAAGTTTGCTGTAAGTGTTTATTAATGCTTAATATATTTCAATATTTTGCTATGTCATCCCACCTAAAGCAAAATTGCAAAGAAAATTCGTATTTCTTAGTTGAGTAACATGCAACACAAGAAATGTTTTCCTGACTCTCATTACCTTACTGTGTCACAAAAAAAGTCTTTTTATTGTTAACATAAAATAGAACAAAGAAAGTGAAGACATGCTATAAAAGTGCTGGAATAAAGCATCTATATGAGAGCCTTCATACTTTAATATAGCATTAAAACCCTCTATTTGCTACTCTTTACTTAGATCATTTTAGCATAAACAGCTTCAAACCATTCTTTAACCCTGGGCATCCTCAGCAGCTTGAGGTATTGTACTTTGCTTTTTTTCTAGGGAATTCCATTCCAAAAAAAAAARGGGGAAATATTTTGCCCTGGAGGATTCTTTTTATTTTTACTCAAATAAGTGAAAGTTTGTTTTTCTGTCATTTGAATTAAGGAAACTTTTTCCATACACAATGTGTCTTTTAAAAACTGCAGAAGGAGGTACATGAACGTTTTCAGTGGGTATTGTCCTTAAGGCATTAGGATATGATGAAACACAGAGGATTAACCTTTTTGTGATTTGGACTCTTGTTAGAGTTCCCAGAACAACAGATCCTTCCTTATTGTTGTGGTGTCTTGCTGATATCACAGTATAAATACCAAAAAAGTATTGTTAATTCTGCAGTATGTTCTGGTGAGATTCAGAACATCTCAGAAGGATTCTGAACCAATATGAATGAAAGCCTATAAATGTAACAGATACTTTGTACTAAAATACATTAATCTCTCCAGCATGGTGTAATTTTTTTTGTATGAAGTTATCCTAGCTGATAAAAATAACACAAAGACAAGTGTGATTCTAAGTCAAAGTGAAGTACTATTTTTTAATATATTTTACTATCACCTCCTACTCTTTCTATCATAACCCGCTGTTTTTTTATGCCTACATATAAGCTCAGTGATACACACCTACGTATTTAAGCATCCAGTTTTCTTTTTAGACCCTTAAATCATCTTATTTGCCAGATCAAAACAAGCTAAATGCAGAACATTACATAACTGTGTGAATGGCTAGCAATAGTCAGTTTATGGAGTCTTCCCTGGAAGGTGAACTTCTTCACTCAAAGGTGAAGCCTTTAAGTGCTGAGATGAAAGGATGGCCAAATGAGCTACAAAATATTGTCAGTAGTAACTTTAAGGAGTGAATAGCTAAATGTTCCCACATAATTATCAGAAAATGTTTCACCAATCAATGTTAGCAAGTTTAAGTGCCAAAATAAAATTAGGGGCTAAAGGGAGGGTCCCTGGTGCCATGAGGAAAGTATCATTTGTTCAGTGTCGAGCTGTAACTGAGCTACATGCTGGATAGCACCTGGAGGCATTTCAATGAAAACAGTGAGGGGTGGGAGGCAAAGAGCAGAAAGTTTGTTAAATGCTTAAAAATCTCACAACACATTTGGCTAGTGCAGTGAAAGTCTGAACTGTCAATATGTTCTCAGTAACTCTATATTCACTGACGGGAGAAATGACGCATCCTGTAAAAGAAAAACAAATGCCACCAAGGCGATATTCTGTTCAGCTGTTGCTGAGCTGCTTGGGGGTTTTTTGTCTTCATAGAGCTTAGAAGGAATAGGACTGAAAACCTGAACAAATGTCACAAATGAACATCACAGTGCTCTGTGATGGACAGGTATCGATAAAAGCACGTCTCCATACACTGCTGCTGCCGCAGTCTGCTCCCAACAAACTGCAGCATGCCTGGAAGCCTTCTGTTTTGCCAGCTCAGGACACCTAAAACAGAGAAACTCCTCAAATTATTTTAGCATTTATGTCCTGGCATTAGATGATTGTAGTTGCAAAGGATGCATGGGCAGCAAGGAAGTCACTGGTAGGGTTGGAGGAGCAATTTTCTTTGACTGTTAAAGAGCTTCTTCCTCTTTCTTGCTGTCTCCCTCATTAAACCCATCCTCCTTGGTACCTTGCACATGAAGCTTGCCCTGTCTGGCAGGGTAGCAGTCATCAGATAGTGAGCACTAATAAGTTTCTGCAGTGAATGTTACAACTTGGGTGACCCGTTTAAATATTACAAGCAGATACTTGAATGATAAAGAAAATGAAGACAACCAGTTTTTAGCACTTTGCCCTTTGAGTGTCTTAAGTTGCTTGCCATTAAGTTTGTCAATCAGCAAAGGTTTAGCACAGCCAGCAAAAATTAGCAGACAGTAAAAATGAAAAAAGTTGATTTAATGTACAATGTATTACATGATTTGAAAGAGTCTACGCTAGACCGGTTTCATAGTCTTTTTTCCCTAACACTGTTGTGTAATTAAATAGTCTATTTTGAATAGTCTGTATTTGAATAGTCTATATTTGACTAATATATTAGACTATATTTAAATAGTCTATACTCGATTAATATAGACTTGTGGGAGGAGCACTTCAAAATGAACTTCTCAGCGTTATTTTTGTTCTATTCTCTTTCAAGTACAGCTGTGAAATTTTGGACATTCTATTGAAAATAATACAAGCAGTAAAAGTGAGTTGTCATGATCAGAACTGTGCGATTTTATAATTATTTGCCCTGAAAGTACTGTTTCAGTTGATTCAAAGCTATTTTAAAATTCTAGTCAGATTTTCCAAATAGTTCTGACCAAACGAAATGATGTATCAGAAATGTCGAAAGAAACCACTCTGTTATTTTTTCCAGGCWACATCTCCAGAAATTTTTAAAAGCTGGACAGAAAAATTTGGAGGCAAAACAGAAGGAGTAAGAAATGGCAAATACTTATTGGCCAGAGAAATAACTGAGATGCCTGCCTGAGATGTAGTAGCACTTGCCTGGGTGGTGAGAGATTTGTGTTTCAGTTCTTGTTCCATTTGCTGTTAAACATTTAATGAAAAATGAGAAAGTCTCAGCAGAAGAGAATATGTACTATCATACAGTCCAACAGTGATGGTGTTCATTTAGATATCTAGTATAAAACTAGTTCTTCATTATTATCAAAAACATCCTTTGTTAAAAATTTTGCTGATCAAAATTCCATTTTGAAAAAATCATTTGAGAACAATATAGAAAAAAATTCTGTGTTTGAGAATTAATGAAAAACTCAATCATTGTCATAACCATAATCATGAATACGTAGTATTCTTAACAATAAGAAACAAATTATTTACAATCTCACCAAGAAAGAAGAGCTACTTGTTTTAAGAAACAAGCTTTGCTGACTGTCTAACATCTAAATCTTACTTTTTACCAGACATATTGAAAGTTTAGTTCTTAGCTTTCTTACAGGTTCATAAGCGTAGAAAATATAGCTGAGGGATAGATAGTTACCTTGTTGGCCACCTCTAGAGTGGTTTCACTCTTTTATTATAATGTTTTTTAGAGTTTTTTTCTTTTCAATGGGGAAAATATTGGGGTCTGAAATACATTATATTTTTTCTCATAATACTTCAAACCTATTAATGGACTTTTATCCATAAGAATTAAATGAACTTGCAGTTTTTTTATTTAGACAAAAGTATATCCAAAGAACCTTGTATTTGTGTAACCTCCTATGACCTTGTATAAAATGATGTATTGGGGGGAGGAGTGGTTATTTGATTGTCATTTCTTCAGGTAGAAGACAAGTGAAAATATGGGTTCTCATAGCTTTTTGTTTTATTTTACTCTTGTAGCTATTCTCATTTCTCATCCAAGTCTAATCAGTTTTTATGTCTTCCTTCTATGTTCCCTGTCTGCACTCTCAATATTCTTCTATGATGTTTTAGACTAATTTTCTTTCTCCACTTCTTAATCCTATGTCAATGTGATAACTGGCCATATAAAAAATTATTCCATTCAAAAGCCTTTCAGTAAACATCAATTGAGGTATTTCTGCTGGCAAATAAATGGTCTCAAATGCGTATTTATTCTGCTCTTCCATTTCTTTTTAATATGTTGTCGGTGACATGGGAGATGTCCGTGACATGGGAGATAAGGAAATAAACCTGCTTTACAGAGCCTCTGCCTTTCATACGCAAATCTAGGCATTTGTTTGCAGACTTGCCTTGCTGCATGTCTACCCAAATTTCTTCTGATGTGGAGATAATGCCACTGTTGCAAATGGTTTAACTTAACAATGAACTTTGTATTGCTAGGTGACTTTGTCATCATTTTATTCTTTTTCTAGCTAACAAAGATCTCCTGGGAGAAACATGAAAAAAAATCAGCTATCAGACATGCTCCCTGGACAAATGAATGCACTTAACAGTTTACTTGCTTTCTTTAAAATACTCTTACGCACCCTTCTAGGACCAAACAAATACCACTAATTTCCTTCTTCTTCCTTGTTTCTTATGGATGAAGACCTTTTTCTACTTGTATTACTATCTTTTGAGATGTGTAATTCAACTTGATTTTGGTAGTTCACACATTTCTCAACCTCAGGTTCCACTTTTTTATAATGTGCATTTAGAAATTTAAATCTTTCACAAAGGCATAACTTTCAATAGTTATATATCTCTACAGTCACATTACAGAGATCCTGGCTCCATATAGACGTCTTACCCTGAGGGGTTCTCAGAATTGTCTCAATAACACTTTCAGCATTCTTTCCTACAGACTCTCTGATACCCCTTAGTCATCTACTGAATCCTCATTTACTCTGCAGCATTTTAACATTATACATGGTGATTCAGAAGTGTTTCCAGGTCTCTTCACTTCTCTGCTTTCCCATCTCATAATTTTTGAAACATCTGTACCATGCCTCAGTATCCTAAACACTCATATGTTGTCCATCCTTCAAGAAAAGGTGGTTTTATCTAATTGCCTACAGACTGGAAGTCCTCAAATCTTCCTTATTATAACCAGACCTTGAGCTGTTTGATTTTAATTTTTCTTGCTATGCTTTTGTGTTTCTCCCTTAGGAGTGGGAGGAATTCCAGAGAGATCATTCCAGAGAGAAGGTTTCTTCTCTTATTTGAGTATCCTAGGTACATGTAGACAACTTTTATCCATTCCAGTATAAATATAGTGCACACACGCTTGTTCTGCTGCCCAGAACACTCAATAGATTCCTCTTTGCCATTTTCAAGATCCTGTTAATTCCAGGTCTGAGTTTCTTGGATTCTTGGAATCAGCTCCTGTGGTGATATTTTCTTTTTCTTTTTTTCTTAATAAGAATTATAAAATTAGGCCTCTTCCTGGTACTGGTGCAAATCTATGATTCTGTTTTTCTCTATACTAGCTAGCATGGGCTCCTTGGTTGTCTGGTCCTCTCTCTTTTTGTTGCACTAGCTGTGTCTTCCTCTTATTTGCCAACGCATCTTCTGCTTCCACCACTTTTTTTCTTATTTTCTGAAGGAAACTTGCTCTCCAGCTCTTAATTCTCTTGCAGCAGCCTATATTTCTCTGCCCTTGCTGCATGGCCACATGTTTCCAGGTTCACTTTCGTGTACTACAGCTTTCTCTCCAATACTGTTATGCAGTATATCCACAGCACATTAGTATGCCTGAAAGACAAGATACTCGTCACTGCATGAGTTTTCATGAGTTCTAGCTGACGACTCTTCAGCCATAAACAGCTTCCAGCTTACTGCCTACAGGAAAGAGAGGAGGAAATTATGTCACTGAAGCTTTTCATAAAGTAAAAGTATTTCAGCAGATTTGGGCTTTTCTGACAGGCCTTTCCTTTTTTTTTTTAATTAAGGCTCTGTCAAACTCATATATTCACTATATGTTCTGGAGACCTGAAGCAACATGAATCAATATCACAGATATATAAAGTTATAGCTCAGCTTTATTTTTCATCATATATACACTAATTAATATTTCTTTGTGGGGGAGGGGTTAAAAGAAAACATGATCTTTTTTTCCTGTTCATTTTCTTYCTTCTTTCCTTCTGCATAAAAACTAGTATCAGGATAAGATCTGTGTAGCAGTAAACCTTTGCCACTGGCACGAATCTAGCAGTCACAAACAATTAGTTCTTTCTGTGAATGGTCCAAGGTTAATTTTAGCCTCCTAAACTGTCTACTGCCAGATCTGATAAGTTTTCTCCTTTTGCTCCAACTATCTGGTCTCTGATGGGATTTGGCTACAAGGAGGATGGCATTATCAGCCCATTAACCATCACTGGCAAGGGAACTGTGATGCTGATGAATATTGATCACCTGTTTCAGGGGTTTATCAGATGACGCTGAGTGAACCTGACGCTTGGTTGTTTCTGTGGGCAGCTTTTATTTTTTACTAGCTGACAGCAGTTTGTTCTACAGCCCTGCCTGTGGAGCAGCAAGCAGTGCAGCAGGAAAGCTCAACTTTTGCCATCAACAGGTTATTTTTAACTGCAGGATGGGATTGAGTGACAGCTTTGTCCTCTCTGGCATCCAAGTCCTGATATGCTCTACACAGTGGTCCATCTTCTATACTGCATAGCTGTGCAAAAAGCTTTAATAAGTGAAACAGTGAGAAGGCCGGGAGTTTAGGAAGGATTGGGAATGGACTTTCAGGCACCACAGAGGATCTGGGTAGTCCTCTCTCACCCAGCGATGGCTTGCGCCAGAGTTCTGCATTACCCGTGGATGTGCATGGGTTAGTGTAGAAGAAGTGGAAGGGCTATTGCAGAGAATCAGCTTGAGAAGACACCTGCATGGAGTCCAGCTTCCTGCAAATGCTTGAAATGAAAGGATGCACTGGATTGTTTGGTTCCTCATAGTAGAAAATTATGAAAAAAAAAAAAAAAAAAAAAAAAGAAACCTATCTAATGCCAGGGTTTCCTTCACAGTTAAAGTAATACTGCCTATGGTCCTGGAAGCCAAACAATACTGCTGTGTTTGTTTTTTTCCTAAAAGAAAGAGCCTCAAAAAATAAATACTATGGTTCCTTTTAAGGTGTAGCAACAGAAATTCTGGACTAAAAATAGGATTAACATCATGTTTATTAATATTAAAAAATATATAACTAATGCATTGAGTTCAGATTTGATAAATCTCTGTTTTGGATATGTTTTACTCATTTATTTTGTTGCTTTGCCACATTCATTTCACTCAAGAGACATTTTGGAAAAAGTACAAGACATTGATATTAATACAAACTAACAGATATTTCCTATGAGTAAGTGGTACTTTGGAATACACATGAAAGAAAAAAGTGTAGACGGGATGCAGTTAAACACTGCCTTATGCAAAAAAAAAAAAAAAAAAAAA
Organism: Rhea americana; assembly: GCF_003343005.1. Taxonomy (NCBI): domain Eukaryota; kingdom Metazoa; phylum Chordata; class Aves; order Rheiformes; family Rheidae; genus Rhea; species Rhea americana. Next base: position 6,343,798 of record NW_028186867.1, on the reverse strand, counting down.
AAAAGGTTTGAAATATTTCTACTGTTTATTTTTCAATTTTATCTTACTCTAGTGCATATTAGCTCAGGAGTAGGTTTTCTATTTAAGATGAAAGAAATTCTAATTTCTTGTTAATTCTAAAGTAAATTATCAGTGGATTTTTTCTAAATCTTAGTAGGACTTGTCATTTTCTTTCAGAATTTATGAGTCAGTAGAATAATGTACATTATATTCTTTTTTTAATGCTTTTTCCTAGGAACACTTAAACGTTATTGCATTATTTCTATGTATAAATGTCATTTGCTTATTCCACAAGAAATTGCTTCTCCATCTGACCTCAAGGAAACTTATCATCAGTCAGCATTTTCTCAATTCTTTTTTCTAGCTTCATCAATGAACAGGGTATCACTTTACCCTGGGAACACTCAGACACAAATGGCAGATGGAAAAGTGATTGGGGTGTTTGAAGAGGAGCTGATTTAAGTGCTGAAGTTTTATTTTGGAAGAAATTCCAAAATTCTGAGAGGAAAAAAATGTTTTTTCCACTTTAGAAGGAAAATTTAATGCTTCCGGCCTTTCAGCAGAGGGAAGAATTGGAAAACATACTGGTTTGAAATAGAATTTTTCTAAACAAAACACTTGATCATGGAAACACACACTAACTCCCAAACCATACATTCTTTCAAGCTGACCAGAGTGGGTGGGTTGATCCCTGGCTAAGGCAGGAGCTTTCTAAAGACGGAATGGGAGCCTCAGACCTTTGTATTGGAGATTTCCAAATTCCCTATATCGAGTGCTGAGCTCCAACCACAGCCAGCATGCCATGAACTGTCTCCTTCCCATGCCGTAACAAACAGCCTGTCTTCTCGGCAAGGCTTCCCTGGGGTCACGAGCAGCCCCAGCCCAATGCCGCAGCCAAAAGCCTGGCCTTTTGCAACAAACAGCAGACGGCAAACGAAGCCTGTCCATCGCCTGCTGCCTCTGCTCCACTCAAAGCTCATCAGAACCAATACACTTTTACAAGTGTATTTGTTTTGACAAGTCAGTCTCTTCCACAAACAAGTTTTCTTTGAGAAAATGTCTAATCATCTCAAACATGAGGCTCAGGTACTTCAATGTTTAACCTCAGTAACATTGGAAGAAAGCAAAATGTTAGATGAGAAACGGGAGAGGGAGAGAAAGAAACATTGAGGGAAACAATGGCTGCATTTTAAAAGTTAGAGATCAATACCATTGTGATGGTCTTGGCTACTCAGCAGAAGTAGTTTGAGGAATGCACAGAAGTGTAAATAGAAATGCTCAACTGCTAGTTACAAATATTTTCCTCCTGATTTCAGATTTTTACAGATTTGCAAACATTTTTTTTAGCTGGATTTTGCATCTTTCTGGGTTTGACTGTAATTAACACAACAGAAAAGAAACTAGACCCAACTTGCACAAAAATGCTATAAGGATAAAATCACTCAAAATCAGTTTTTATGTGACTTCCATCCAAAGCCCTGTACTTTGCCATCTAGAGAGGAAAAACTATTCCCAGTTTCTATACTCTGTAATTTACAAGATCTAGATATAAAGCCTGGGAACCACAATAGCTCTGTTTTGATCAGTTGCTGTCTGTCATAATCAGAAGAAATTATAAAGAAAGCAAGAAATTTTATTTATGGTAGAAATATAATGAGGGAAAGCTAATCTTCATTGCACCTCTTGACTTTTGACAGATGATTTCTGAAAGTATATTGAAGTAGCTCTGGTGGGATCCTCTCCACCTCCATACCACCTTTGTAGGGTTTAGGCCTCTGTGTCCCTAGATAAGTTTCAAATAGCTATACAACCTTCCCAGGATGCCCAGTGCTACAAGAACCTGATTCTCTTTTTATACCGAATGTTTCTTGGATGTTAACTTTTATCGTGAAACTTTGATGCCTATTCTGGAGGTGTGTCCATTTGTTTCTTGTTAGAAGTTTGGCTGTAATTTTCATTTAGATCAACAGGTATCTGAATTTCACATAAAGCCATGAATGCAAAATGCTCAATGCCATCAGGAGTACTAGCAATTTTAGTGGTTTGTAACATTGCAGACCACCTTCACTGTGTAGTGGAAGTTCAAGATTTTACTCAATCTGAAATGTACTGAAGCAGCTTCTCCAGCACACTCAATCAGTAAGCCATGGGGCATATTTTTCAGACTCTCAGTAGAAGCCAGTCCACCCTGCAGTCAGGGATTAAAGAGTTCCAGAGCTAAAAATAAAGAGGAGGTCCTGGCTGAGAGGATAAGGCTGGACATAGGCTGTGCTTCCAGACTCAACATCTCTGAGCATGTGTGTGTTAGGACCATCAAAAATTGGCAGCTAGTAATTCTGGGAGGAAGGACCTGAGCAATAAATCTCCCTGTGTCCTAGCAGTGCAGTTGTGGCCTACTGTTTCTGATTGCCTCGCTTGACCTAAAACCCCTAGGCTATTGCAAAAAAAAAAAAAAAAAAAAAAAAAAATCTTTCTTGTTTTTCATCCCCTTGTTTTTCATCCCCTTTTCCCCTCCATTTAAGAGTAGGGCTAGGCAGAATGAATGCTAGGTAGATACCCAGTATTGGTCAGTGGGTCTTGTATACTTTCTGTGGAAGACACTGGAGTCAAACAGACAAGATCAGTCTCCTAAGGTGCCTGAATTCTCCCAACAGTCTAGAGAAACCCTAAATGAGACAGGTTGGAGTTGTCTCCAGAGTATACAGAAGTGTATTCCTTTCTTCATTAACAATGTTAATACAGCCAGATAGGATCATGTCACATACCCTCACTGCACTCCAGTATCAAAAATGTAAGTAAGGCAGTGCCTAAATTAGGGACATAAACTATGGAGACAGAATTCCATCCCCTTTGCTATTTTTCCACAGCATAGCTAAAAGAAAAAGAAAAAGCCGACACCGTTTAGTTGATTTTGGAAAGAAATATCACGACTGTATACATTCAAGCCTATTCCTATACAGAAAGTAGGAGCTGTGGCAACATTCAAAAAAATATTCATATCTTCTTCAAGTGCCTTACTCTAGCTGGGCTTAATCCAGTTTCCAACAGGACAGAAACAATTCGGTCATTCTAGAATAATAGTATCCACTTATGGTGTGATTCAGAAGTAGTAACTGCTTTGAATTCATAATTTGTCTGAATGTGGTTTAACTTTCAAGTACAAAGAAGCTGTTATGTACATAAAGTCATAGGAAAAAACACATTCCAGATAAACCTGATGGAGGGGTATTGTGATGATTTTGCTCTCTTGTAGGTATCATCCTACTTCAGGAGATTTGGGGAAAGCTATTGATTAGGAGTTTGTTTCCAGGCAAAGGTTTTTTGAGCCTTTTAAATTTTGTGTTTGGAAGCTTTGAAGTTATCCCATGCTCTCTTGCTGAGCTTGGAAGAGGATGGATGTGCATACTGGCTTTCTTGCCTGTGAATCTTCTTAAACCTTACATATATTTCAGGTTTTTCAAAAGCCACCAGAAAGCCTATTAGACACAATAGCTCAAGGCATAGATATAGAATATTTATTTCAGCATGGCACTGAACATCAAAGGGCTCTGATAGACTAGGACTTTGAAAACACTGCTACTGGGCCAAGTAAAATATAGTTTTAAAGTAGGACTGCATTTCTCTGTGACCTCAAAAGTCCTTGTTCAACAGGGTAAAAGGAGTGTGCAGTAAAGTGATCTTAGCAAATGAAAGATTGGGACATTCCATAGCACCGTGGCATTTTGTAACTTCTTGACACTTTTTCCTGAGTTTGTAGAATTAATTTGTTTTGTTTCTGATAAAATTATCCATTCTGGCTATACCAGCGGTGGATGTCCTGGAAGACAGAAAAGACGTACACAAGATCCTTCAAACATGCGTGTTCACATTAGAGTGCAGAAAACGGCAGCTTCACACAGCTGCTGGAGACTGCTGTTCCACTACCTGCTGGGTTCTGTTTCCCTTTGGTGATGATTAAATTTAGCACAATAAGTTTTGCGTATAAATCAGAGTCACAAGTGATGTGGAGAAGGGACCTTGATCATGTCATTAAGTTATTTCTATTTATTGATATTAGTATGTTGATATGAGGATAGATTTTTTGCATGATTAAAGAAAGTTATCACTCCTAGTCATCTCTGCCTGATGCTAGTTCCTGCTTCCTTCCACCTTCCTGCAAATATTCGCATTACAGTATTTAAACTCGGACAGAAACTGGCATTGAAATAAGGTGGAATTGAAATAGGGAAGAAACCACTTAGGAGTCAGATATTTAAGTCTGATCTTTTGCCTTTTGGTCTGATGGAGTTTATTGAGCATAAGTAATGAAGAAGATGATATTGGAAATAATAGGAACAATTATATAATAAAGAACATTTCAAACTTTTTAAATAATAGCTACTCTACACAAGGTATTAGAACAATGAAAACTGCAATTAAAAAAGTCCCTTCTGAGAAATTAGGAAAGAGAAAATGCAAAATAATTTCTAACAGTATAAAAATATTGACAAAATGCCACAGAAAGATATAGCTCTAAAGAACAGCTCATATCTTGCCAATAAACTACAGAACTCATTAAAGCATTAGTAAACTTTGACAGAGAGCAATTCAGCTGACCTACATATACTATCACAACATTGTAAAGATTCCCTTTGAGACTTTTTGAGGTCTTCTGTGGTAGAGAGCTCCTCACCTTCCTCTACATTACCTAATAGCAGGAAGAATTTACTAGTATGCAATGATCAAATCAGACTAGGTATTTGTCTGACAGGCAGTAGTTCTAGGTCCCACCCCAGTAAAGCAGAACTGGGGCTTGAAACCTCAATTTCCTTAACTCAAGTAGGTACTGTAGCCACTTATCTTTTGTGAAGGTTTCAGAGTCTTTTACCAGAAGTCCATCCTTCCCCAATAAACCCTTCTGAAAACACTTAACTACAACCGTATGTTCCCACTAGGAACTTGAACAAGTCAGCATTTCCATTGCTTGTCTTCAAAACTTTATCAGCTAGCTCTAATTACCAAATCTATCAGAAGCACTTGTAGAGGTGACTAAAAGAATGCTTTGCTCATCCCCAGTTAAACCTTTGCATCAACGCAGGCTGTGGGCACAGTGAATCCTTGCAAAGGAGCAGCTGAACCTTCCTACCATCAGCAGGCTGAGATGGTGTCAGGGGCTTGAGGGGAGACAGGGAAGGGCACATGTAAAGACAGTGAAGAACAGGAGCATGTGTCAAGGGACCGACAGGCCTCTTTGCCCAGGGGTCTGTCATCTAAACTTATTGTTTCTTTAGAAACAGTTGGACTGAAAGGGAAAGATAATAAAGTGATCTTGGCCAAATAACTACCTTGTCAGGGGTTTAGCTGGCTGTGCTCAAGGCCAGCTCTCTGATAAGAGCTCTTGTGAAGACAAAGCTGGAAGATACCCCAGGGAGGTGCCAGCATTAGAGGAGAATTAGGGTAATGAGACTGTTACTGGGCTGAAGTATGGGGAATTTTACATGCATGGGTACTATTGTATGCTATTAAGGAATTTCTGTTTCCACTCAAAATACTGAATCCAAATGGTGGGGTTACTTTCCTCATCAGCTTCTATTACCATTATTTCTTCCCTAAAATTTGCATAATTCTCATGGAAAACAGATTAAAACATTTTTTGTTATACATCAGATTTATCCTGTATGATCTAACACACCTTTCAGAAATTGAGTAACTGGAATGATAAACACCTATTGATTCATTAGCCTAATTTCTGACCATTAGTGGTAACTGGTTTTCATACACAAGTATACTTGCAACAGCCACCCTTCGAAGCCCCCTGGCTCTGACTGTGCTTTCAGGGTATATTTCTGTGTGCTTCATAATCATACCACTCTCAGGCTTTTTAAAGCTATCTTGTCTTAATAATCTACATTACTTCTGCAGCCATAGAATTGCAACTTCTCCTTCTGTATTAACACTGATTTGCTTGCTTTGAGCTAAGAACAAATTAGGGATAACTTTGTCAAATGGTACTCTGCTAATGAAGGTGATGTTCACCTATGGAGCAGAAAAAGTAAGAATGAAAAGAGACTTCAATATCTGAAATAATGAAAAAATAAGAAACAATATCCCTGATTTAAGGGCTTCACACATCTCTGTTACCCTGTTGCAGTTCACTTTAAATTTGGTTCAAATCTTTCTACCACAATAAGATACTGCTGAGCACTGACAAAGCCCTATCATGAATTTTATGTGCAAATGGACAGTGCTTGTCTCATGATCAATAGCAGAGGACCAAAGGTATTTACAAGCAACAGGTGGAGAAAACACATAAGAGGCAGCCTAGTCAGTAATGAAAAGCAGCAGTAACAACATACCAGCTGTCTGACTACCAGACTTTTGGCATTGCAATAGAGACAAGTTTTGAGGGGGAACTTGCACATGGACAATGAAGTAGCTTTGCGAAAAGAGTTTTCTGCCATATATAAGGAGCAATGAGAAGGAAAAAGCATTCAACTCACTTCCCCATATACAGGTGTCATTTTGGTTTTGGAAAAAACTTTAACATAATGGATAACAAAGGTTTAAAATCACATGTGGTTTGGGCTTCCATGTCTAATTATGATGTGATAAATGAGACAAGGCTTTCAGGATAAAGGATAAGATTTTCAGGAGCTTTAACAAGGAAAAGACAGCATGAAATGAAGATGATGAATGTGGGAAAGTAAATGCACGCCATGGAAAGTAATTTTTGGTATAATAGTGAAACTTCAGATAGATGACTTCAGGGGAAATCAGAACTGATAAATCACAAGTATAAGAGAAGACCTCCACTTGCTCTTTTTCAACCTGAACTTTTCCATTGAAAAAATGAACACACTAAATCTCATGATCACTGCTGACTTTATATCAGCTGATGATCTTATCTGAAATAACTGACCAAAAAGAAATGTTTTTCATGTCTCCCTTTCCGAAATGACCCCCCCCCAAAAAAAAGAGCGATAAAAGTTAGAATTTTTCCAGTAAAAAAAAAAATAGACATGTTAATTAAGGAAATGACTAAGAAGATGAATCAATCTTTACATCCTTGTAGGGGAAACAGAAATAGATAGTATTATCTATTATTGGACTTCTAAGATAGTGTTATCTGTTATTGGACTTATACATCTAGCATAGTAAATAGGTTGCATTTACATCCTATCTTGCCATTAGCAGTAACTTGCCACAGAGCAAGATCCGCAGGGGATCACAGGGAGAGGGAAAAAGCTTAAAAATGAGCTCCTTCGTACCTGGCTCTCTAGAAAAATATCATCCTCAGTAAACACTTCACATGATGTTTGAGGCTATGCATAGGAGTGCATAGGCATTAAATCACCTAGTTTTAAATTCTCAGAAGCCTTTTCAGATGCTGCCTAGTGATAAGCTTTTTTATTCGCCAGGTACACAAGGGCATGTCTACACTTAGGTACAGACATCTTGGCTGGCTCCACCACACTCCCTGAACTCAGGAATGCAGGTACTCACAGTGCCATCCAAACCTGTACTCTTGAAAAACACCAGATAACCCTGTAGGCACCTTGTGAATTTTAGAGTTATGCCTTATTACGTGCCCAGAAATGCTGCAGTTTTGACAGGACTGGGAATCTCAATATCACATTCTTGCCTAAGTGTAATTGCAGCCCAGAAAACAGGTGTTCCTCCATCCCTTACATCTGGAGAGGCTGGTCCTACAGGTGTCCCCAAAATGTGTCTGCCACAGAGGGTCTGTGCACTAAAGCTACAAGGATGTCTACCTTTTAACACAAAGGGAGAAAGGGTGACTCATGCCCCACCTGTTCTGTGTTGTAACACAGAGGTCTTACAAAATGCCTTGGAGCAATGGGTCCCAGCCTACCAGTTGGGGCATTTGCCTGCTTACTGTCTAATCTAAGCCCTGCAATACAGTGACTATTTATTTTAAAACATAGAAACGATGCTGGAAACAGGGGACAGGATTTCCACATTTCGTTGTTTTACTGCTTTGTGGCCAGAGAGTCAGAAACATTCCCAGGTTCTACTCTGCATCCCTCATCTAGTCTGCGCATTGATGTCTGCTTCCAGCCTCTTCTTCTCTGTGAGCATGACATTACCCTGAACTAATCCTATTGATGTCAGGTGTGTCAAGTACATGAATAATGATATATTTCCAACGAAATGGTGATGACTTGATATCAATCAAGATAATAGTCTATGTCTTTGATTGCCAATAAGGAAATGAAATCTTCAAGGCATTTTAAAATGGATTCCAAATTTTTTATGCTACTGTAACAGTGCTGTTAAAACTAAAGCTGGAGAATCACACTTCAGCTTTTATTTCTCAGAAGTATTTTTTGTGAGATCTCCCATTATGCCCCCTAGGATTCTTGCTTTGCAAATCAACAGTGGTGAGAAGACAGGATATGACTTGTTAGCTGCATAATTTCCATTTAAAATTAAAATAGTGACGGTACTGACTAAGTTGTTCCTGGAATTTATATACATTTGTCAACCCAAATGACAACAAAATTCAGCTCTGTTCTGCCTCTATGATCTTTCCTTCATTAAAATGTATAAATAAATGATGTGGTAAATTATCTCATGTCTAACTCTTGTCTTGTTATTAATCTAGAGGGAGATGAAGTTCTTAGAACAAGGCAGGAAAGACAGAGATAGAAGATGATTAACTTATCTTCTATCCCACTTACAACAGGATTTTTTTAAAATATATGTTTACTCTTCAAAATATGTTTTTCTAATTGCAGAACAGTGATCCCTTTATGACAATGATCTTTCTTTTTCTTGAAGTAGTAAAGAGAAACACCCTCTATTAGAGGTTTCCACAAATTGAAATTAGTCCTGGAGGAACCCTGCACAGACATTACTGGAAGCAAAGCTGTTTTTTCCCCCCTGTTTGTTTGTTTCTGAAGATAAAAAGTAACTTCCATTTCTCACTCATAAATTAAAAAAAAATGTAATTATTATTTATTCACTCCTCACCCAGAAGCTGGTTGTTGCCAGTAGGCAGATAAAATGAAGCATTCTTTGTCCCAAAGTGCTTATAATTCATGTTTGCATATGATGGATGAGAGAGATATAAGGAAAATGGAAGAACAACAGCTATATAAAAAGTTTCCTGCAGGCCTTTTACTTTATTTTGCATATGTCAAAATAATATGATAAATACATACACTTCTTTATGTATGTTGTACTAAATATTTAAGAATGAGATATTAGTCACAATGTTAACTAAAGCTCTGTTTAGATGATACCTCTATTGGCTTTGTTTGTGGGTAAAGGATTCAGCAGTAAAAGAAGAGTATGAAGAAGCAGCAGTGAAACTAGGGAAAGAAGAGCTAATGGAAAGGAAGCAAAAGTTAATGGAGAAGAGAAGGAGAAGGAACAGATGAGAACAGCAATGAAGTTCAGAAAGCTGGGGTCACAGGGCAGAAAGACAGCTGAAGGGAAGGAGGAGGTGGGGACCACAATCCAGATGGTGCAAGGAGAGCATAGACCCCTCGAGACAACACTTGCCTTAACCTCCCTGTCTCTCTCCTCTTTTTTCCCAATGGCTGGAGCAGATGTGTAGTGATGAGCCAGAGTATTGGCACAGTTTATAGTGCGCAAAACAACTTGCTCCAGCTAAAACAGGCAACCATGGACATGTTGCACGGGCCAGCAAAGAAGGGAGGAAAGGGGCAGTCCCATCCCTCATTTAATTTTAGCTGTCAGCCTGTGTAGACTAAGGATGATTTACAGACGGTATTAGCACATGTGTTGGCTTCCTTGCTAATGACCCCACTTTCCAGTGCCATGAGGAAGGGACTTGATTTCCTCACACTTCTTGAAGGTGGAGAGCTGTTGAATGCTGCCATCATGGCAGTCATCATGGCAGGCCATCATGCCAACCTCCCACCACTACAAACTTCTTTGGTGATAGGAGAATGAACAAAAATATTCGCACAGGACAAAACAAAAAGGGAAAATGAAATCTCAAAATAGTTATGTAGGCGGTATCTTTCATTTTCTTATGAAGGAGAACTCATAAGAACAGAGAAGCCAATTTTAATTTCAGAAAAAGTGAAAAAGGATTGTTATGTGCCAAAAAAGAAAAAAAAAAGTAAGCTCCTAGCCATATTGCCTCTAAGAGCAGACATCCGCCTTTGTATTTGGAAATGACCGAATAGTGCCAGTTGGCATTTTAGTTGGCAAAATATGCACAAGAGGGGCACAGGTTCAGAACAGCCATTAGCCCATTGAAAATGTGATGAAAACCTGTGCAAATGGGTTGCATAAAGATATTCAAACATGATAATTAAATATAAAATGCCCATAGTTTAAGAGACTGTCTTTGTAAAAATATTTAACCTTGTAAAAATTCCAGAGCTACCATTCTCCTCTGCGGTTCTAAAATCGAGAATTCATGGTTGGTTGTACAGACAAACACAAATCAGTCTGATGTGGCCAGCAGGAAGGTTTAGATAGAAAAGGTAGTTTAACTTTTCAGTGTCCTACATGGAAATAAGTAACAAATGGCCACTACCTTCCTTAGACAAAGCCATAGCTCCAGACAGGCACTTAAGGACAGAATTTATAGCAAAAGGCACTCGAGGTAGACAGAAGGGTTCGTTTCCTGGATTTAGGTAGCTTCCCTGCAGATGGTGGGCATCTATGGGCACCTGCACACAAGAGCCCAAGCCCTCTCCTTCTCAGGCTTCTCCTTGCTTATTGAGGCTTCAGGGGAGGAGTGGGGCAGGAGAAGAGCAGACACCTGGCTGACTCCAGCAAAGAGCAGGTGTGAATAAAAAGCGTGCTCCCCCTTTGCGTGATAGCCTACAGATGACAGTGTTTGACCAGGCATCGCAAGGCCTGGGCTCTGGCCCTTCGCTGAGGAGGATGCCTGGGCAGGCTGAAGGCACCTTTCCTGCGTCTTTGGGAGGCTACACATTGTGCAGCGGAGAACGTAAGGTGTCTGAGCCACAAAGAGAGGGCAGAAAGGCACAGACATAAAATATTCCATTGCCTCGTGTTTTCGTCATCCTCTTCATTGCCTGCTTATCCCCTGATGTTTCCATTAGACATTTCAATTCACTTTTTTGTTACACTGAGAGGGCACAATGACATCTTCCCTGGCAGAAAATAGCCTTTATAGCGTGCTCTTGGTATTTTGCTGAAAGCACAGTGCCAGGCTGAGGAGGAATATCTAGCAGCTAGTTCTTTTGAAAACTGAACTTAACAAAATCATACATACTGTTCTGCCTTGCACATCTAGGTGGGGTATACTTCAGTTTTCAGACTCTATGATATAGCTGTCAAGGACTTAATAGAGCGTAAACACATCTGTGTCCAGGAGACTAGATCCCAGATGTTAATGGGCTCTGTAAGCCGAGACTACAACATTTTACAATCATGCAGAACACTGCAGTCTGCCGCCCATGAGCCAGACACTTCTGCATCACATGCAGTAGTGCAGCAACATTTTCATAAGGTACAGCAGCAAATGAATTCATTCTCTTGTTTATTCTCTTGACATAGATTTTAACAAGACGAAATGGCACAATGCTAAATTAATTTAGTTTAATGATTTTGATTATAACAAATGTACAATCCCAGTCCTTTATAATTAGACTGCAATGCTTTTCTCCAAATACTGCAGCTTGTCTCTGAGATGCAGAATAATTCTGCTTCCAGAGGCCTAAAATTATTTTTCAAGACACAAATCAAAATTATTTTCTCTTTCACCCTTTCTTGGGCCTAATATTTTTCAAGTCCTTGCAACATTAATATAAAGTTATTTATAAAGCCTCTAGCTATAACCAGCCCTGACAAAGCATTTCAGGTATTGCTTAAAACATTTTAAAACATAAGAAGCAATTAAAAGTGCCCCTCAAAGAAAAGCAATAGACACTTCGCTGCTGTGGATTAGTATAGATTTCACTGGAAACAACAAAGTTCATAATTTATACCGAGTTAGAAAGTGGTACAAAGGCTTTTAAGTAATTAAAAAGAAAATTGAAATTTGAAGGAAAATTCACAATTATGGAATTAAGCAAAGTGATTTCTGTAGGCAACTGAAAAAAAACCAAAAGAACACTCTCAGAGAGTTTCAAGTATAATAAATATTACCTCAGAGGGCTCCCCAAAGCCCTCATATTCACTTCTGTCAGGGCATTTGCAAAGATGAGGGAGTTTTAAATAGAACTGGCTTTTTAAATATGTCTCCTCTTTCTGGTCCTGTTTTTTAAAAACCTCACATTTTAAAAAATATTTGTTTTTGAGCTTTTTGCCCCTTTCTGCATTCACTCTTTACTTCTTTCAAGAAAGTGTAATTCAAAGACAGAAGTTTAAAAACATAGGAAGAGAAATTAAGAAAAGAAGCATTAAAAAACACGCTAAATCTCAACCTTATTTTCCAATATTCGATCTTTGAGTTTGCAGACAAAAAAAAAGTTTAAATTATTTTGATGGAAAAAAAATAAACTGTTCAGAAAAAAATGTAAGAGAGTGAAAAATGTTCACTTTAATGCCCTTTAAAATAATTTTGGGAAAACTCATTTTTCCCTTGATTTTTTTCCCCTTGTTCAAATAGCATGAGAAGTAGATTTATTATTATCTTTTCTTCTTTGTCTGTAGTGGTGAGCCCAGATTCAGCCAGTTAATCAGAGCCCTATTCAGCCAGGCACTGCATGCATTGTGGCAAAATTGTTTAATTTGTAAATTTGACAGTAAAATAAGGGTTTGGGGTTTCTTTTAGACTGGACAAAAAGGACATGACAAGGGGAAAACACAAATCTATAGACAGAATCTCAGCAGACAATTCAAGGGCAACTTGTTCACTGGCTAATTTAATCATTCAACATCAATTCAATTTAGGTGTCACTGAGTATTAGGAGGCAGCAGTCACTTTTATTACACAGAGACAAAAAACTTCCACTAAACATTGACACTTAAAAATATGAGGTAAAATGATAGTCTCTATTCTGTCTGTTTCTAAAAATTCATTCACATCGTGCAGCACAAGCTTACTTGAAATAAGAGATTCTGTTTTTAAGTGGTACTATGACTCTTACAAATGTATGGTGGTTCTGCCACAATATCTAACCTTGTCTAAAAAAAGAGATTTTTTTTCCCATTCTAAGTTTGCAGCTCGTATTTCAAATGTTGTAGGGACTGTAATGGCTAGCAGGAATCCAGGATGATGAAGAATTTGTGGGTCTTAGCAAGTTTGTCTGCACAGACAGTTGGCATTTGCATTTTCTTGGCAATCTCTAGACTGGCTTGAGCTAACTTTTAATTCTAACCATTACTCAGTTAATGAAGGAGAGGACTTGTTGTTTGGGTCTTTTTACTTTCTAGGACTTCCGTAGAAATGAATTTTGCGGCCGTGCAGAGAGCCAGCACAAGGTATAGGCCTTGCTTTGTGTTCTTGGCTTCCATCCCACCGCTGCCCCATTCTGAGGATCAGTGTGCAATTCCGTTGATGCATCAGCCTTCTGCTGATCTTTTCCTTGAGGACAACCCTCCCAAATAAAGCTTTTTAAAAAGCAAGCAGGAATGGTTTCATTTCAAGGATCAATGACAATTCTAAAATAGAGCAGTAATAGAAATTCTTCTAGGCCGCTTAATTTCACTAGAGAGCATCTGAAGCAATGGCTCACTTCAGGCTGCTAGTTTTTGCTGAATAATTTTCCATGCAAGTTATTTTAAATGTGACCCAGAGTCTCCCAAATCTCCCCAGGCTCATTTTCCTTTATTTTGTAAATATCCTGCTTCTTGAAGACAATGTAGTTGTACATTTTTTTTTTGAGCCAGGACGGAAAAAAAAAATATTGAGGTAAAAATACTGCAAAAACAGCTACCAGAGGAAATCTTATACAAATTAGGCAGACCTGATCATTGCAGATGCGAGGCAATTGTTCATACATAGGGTCTGAGGACTAAAATTTGGCAGTGACAGAAATTGGAAGTGCCAGCTTCTCCTTCTGAATATGCCTTTAATGTGCAGTGTGTGTTTTTGTGTGTACAAGACATTAGCATGCTTCTAGCCTCAAGGAAATGATAGAGGGGCACTTGGATATTCACTGCAAATTATTTCCTGTCACTGAAAAGATCTGGGATTTTTTTTGGCACCAGAGTACTGCTATGCTACCCTGTGATTTGCCTTTTCCCCTCGGTAATTCACAGTGACAGACTTTTAAACAGAATTACATCCCTTTAAGCAGTTTCCCGGGCTCTGGTGATGGGCAGAGCGGCACAGACCGTGCGGGAACATGACCGGAATACAGAGGCGGCCCCGTCCTTGCTGCTCGGCGTCCGTGCGGCGAGAGGTAGTTTGGCTTTCTGCCCAACGAGGAAAGCACGCTGATGCTCCCGGCCCGCTTCGCTTCTGAGGCAGAAGCGGCAGTTTGTGAGCACGCCTGAAAGGGCAGCGGGTTTGGAGGAGAAGCCCTGAAGGCATCACCCTTGCTCCAAGGCTGAGGATTGCTGTTCTCCTGAGGGGGGACCTTTAAGGCAGCTCAGCTCTTTCGCAAGCTCGTTGTTGCTATGCAAGAGTGCTCCCGTTGTGGAGAAGTATTTTATCCAGTCTCCGTCCTCACATCTCTGCTGTGAATTCATAAATGAGACGCGATATAGCAATATGCCTTTTTAGAGTTTCGGATTTGAAAACCCTACTGTCACCCATGGTTGTAACAGATTAAAACATCAAAACTTTCTGATGATCAAACCTATTGGTCAGGGGGAAAGACCAGCTGCCTTTCAAGGAAGATTAACATATAGCCCAGAACATCACAAATAGCAGATATTCTGTAGATACCTTAATGCAAAATCAGTATGTCTGTGGCAAAGATACCTGAGCTGCTTTATTTCATATATATATMTATATAAAAGCATTTCTCATGGCTCTAAGAAGAAAGAAAAAGATAAGGTTGCAGATATGCAGAAGCYGTGTATGACACTCATGGACCTTGGTTATTTAAGAATTAATGAATGTTTTATGTCCTCTGGGAAGCATGTTCTATGGTTTGTATATACAATACAAACAGAAAATAATATCTCAGTAGCATAGACTATATAGATTATAGCTCCAGCCACTTCCACGGCATGACTCACTGTTTGTACATTGGTAAGACAGAACAGACTCAAGCCTTTTCCTTCCTTGCTTCCTGATCTAGGATGCTACAGTCTTTGCGTGATGCCAGCTAACTATCTGAGAGATCAGTGAGAAGCACAACACAGAGAATTCGTAATAAGCCTCTGTGGCTTTACTGCAACATCCCTTTACTCATCAAAGATTCTTTCTGAAGAAATCTGGATTTTTCCCTTGATGCGCAAAAGTAATAATTTGCTTGTGCTCCTAAAATTTATAAGACTGTATGTGATTACTTTATTCTCCTTTCTCTTACAATTGTTTTCTATAGCGTATTATGAGAGTCAAACATGAACCTGTTTAGGTTTAGACTCACTAGAGRTTGGACTTCAGGAGCTCAGAAAAGTCATATATAAAGAAAAAGGAGCAGGACGGATGCAATTGGCATTGAAGCAGCTTCCTTGAGGACAGGAYTGACAGAAGCCTCTGAGGTTGGTCTCTGTTTCTAGATGAAGAATGTGAAGCTGGGCTCCCAGGCGCAGATCTGATCAAAGACCTGGGTGCCTCATAGACAATTTTAGGCCTTTGGTCCTCCGGACTCCAGAAGCCTRAGTAAGCCTCCATCACAGAGAGCACTAGGTACCTTATAAAGGGATCCAAAGTGGCCAGTTCATTTGAGTCATGAGCTGTTTGTGTGAAAAAAAGTCTTGAGTCTAATCTCTCAGGTACTTTATTCAGCTGTTCATTGAAACATCTCTGTCTACACCAAACATATTAGAGGGCTTTCCTGAAGGATGAGTCTTTAGCCTTTATTTCACAAGACCAAGAAGGACACACTGCTATATTTCTTTTAAGCAGTAGGTGCAGTCCAGTGCCAATCACTTTTTTATGATGTTGCAGTCTTTAGAGCCTTGATGCTAGAGTGTCTTACCAAGACAAAAAGTGAGGCAGGACAGATCTGCTGTTGTACCGTRTAACACAACAAAGAACTTTGGGTTGGACTTTGACTGTTCATAGCATACTTCTCCTCTCCTTGCTTCAAAGTTAATGACCAGTAGAAGACACAGTTTGGAAATAGTTGTAGCAAGGCTAGAATCTAGGATTTTTCCTTCTCAGATGAGTGCTCAAAGTAGATTCCAAGCCATGACCTGGAACAGGTTGCCCAGCACTGGAACAAGTTGCCCAGAGAGGCTGTGGAGTCTCCTTCTCTGGAGATATTCAAGGTCCACCTGGATGCAACCATGTMTAGCATGCTCTAAGTGACCCTGCTTAAGCAGGGAGGTTGGACTAGGTGATCTCCAGATGCAACCTTCTTTCCTCTCCTGCCGTGTCCTGTTCTGTTCTGTCCTCTCCTCTCCTCTCCTCTCCAAGTATCACAGGATGGTTGAGGTTGGAAGGGACCTCTGGAAATCATCTAGTCTTAYCCCTTTATTCAAGCAGGGTTGCTTAGAGCACATGTCACTGGATTGTGTCCAGATAGATTTTGAGTATCTCCAAGGATGGARACCCCACAACTTCTCTGGGCAAACTGGCCCAGTGATCAGTCACCCTCRCAATAAAGAAGTTTTTCCTCATRTTCAGACAGAACTTCCTATCATCCTACTGCTGGGCACAAACTGATGAGAGATCACACTGGACACAGATAAGGTATCACATTTTTAAACTAAAATTGAAATTTGAAAAACAACCCAACTGATCCAGTGTTCAGCTCTAGTTTGGTTTACTRTGTTTGATAAAACTTTCAGTCACCAAAGCCCTGTGTTTTCTCCCAGTTTCTGGATATAGTTACAAAGAGCATGTTCACTTCAGTTCTCTCTTTTAAGRATTATGCTAAAATCAAGACAGCCATTTACAAATACATCAAGCAAACAAAACGTATGAGGAATTTACTTCCAAGACAAACARAAGTTCAGGAATAATCAGAGCCTCTAATCCTCTTGCATTAAAATACTGATAAACAAAAGATATCACTCTCCAGGTAGCAATGTCTAAAGTAGCCTTCCAAAAYAAATAGATTTCCAATTCTTGTTTAKTCCGTTTTCTTCAAGTATGTATTTTGTTCTATTCCCTTTTCCTGCAGCTACCTTCTCTGTGGCCACTCTTCTCGCTGAAGATTTCCTTTCTCACAGGTATCTTGCATCATTCGTTATTCCACATACAAATATCTYTCCATTCGAAACTGCTCTGTCCTCTCTCTTGTTACATTCTTTACCCAGCTTATTTCATTTCTACCTTTCTTTTCTGCTCTGCATTTTCACCCTTGGTGAGCTCCTGTCTACCTAACTGTAGAACTATACACAGCCAGACAAGACCTCCCTCTGGAAAGCTGTAAGAGCACCTCTCTCTCTCCACTAATTGTATAGTGAGCAATGGAGATATTTAACTTAAAGAGGACTGTTTCACTAGAACTCAAAAATTTAGAAGTAAATATGATAGAATGAGTGAGATCAAATGTTTCTTCTCTTACAGCTTTTCATAATGTTTAATCTATTTATTCTTTTCCAAYCAACCTCTATGGCTTTCTCCATATCTTTTTCTCTAACAGTCCTTCCCTCCCTTGCAAGGCTGTGCCTGCGCAGACAGCAAAGCCCCCTCTCGAAGACGGACAAATTTGAATATGCTCACACCTACATGTAATACCTTCTAGTTTAGTTCTGTTTYGGAGCTTGAGCTGTGTCCTTTAGAAACATCAGGACACTGCAGGAGGACAGAGTCTTTACACTCTGTGCTACACTCCCTGAAGAGCACTCTCTGGGCATCTGAAGGTTAATTTTGATTCAGTAATGTTCTTCAGTTCACTTCAGTAAGTGCATCTCCTAATCATCCTGAGTTCATGTAAAAGTYAGTTGTAGAAGCCAAACCTTTATGTGAGCAAATATCATTTTTTTCCCTCTCCCAAATGTCATCTATTTTGCCAAGAATAACCCAAACTCCCATGTCCATTTCCAAGGTCYTTTTTGAGCTGCCAGTCCCTACTTTTATATCTACAGACATCTATTTTCCTCTCCAGTGTCGACTTACAGCAAAAGTTAAAGTGGCAAAGGCTATCTCCCCAAAAGTCTCCTCTCATATGAACTCACATGACCCATGCTAATAAGCAGCAGCTCATCACTCACTATCCTTATTCTTGCACACAAACCTGCTGAAGGTGAACAGGGGCACCAGGAGCTCACGGCCAGCACAAGCTTCCTGGAGTGCCTGCTGGCAGCACAACTTGCTCACTGTTATCTGCACCTCATCAGTAATTTCTGAAAACAATATTAAGAAGGTAATCTGCCACATATAAGGAAGCGTGGGAAGGGAAGATGAATTTTTATATAAATTTAGCCAAAACCCCTCAGAACTGCTTGACTGAAGTAGGTAGGAAAGCTGACACAGTTTATTAACCGTGGGAGGTTTCCCCAGTTCTTGGAAGAGAGACAATGAGTCCTGCACAGTATCACATATGGCAGCTGGGGAGCTGCTAGCCCTGAAAGAGTCATTTGTGGCCTGATCAGGCCAAATGTGCAATAAGCTCTGTTTTGTAGATGTGAATTCAAAGCATTCAGAGACATGCAGTGGACTCAAGAGTTCGTAGTTTTTACCAGCCTCTACCTGTGTGTGTGTGTGCGTGTGTGTATGCGTGTGAAACGAGAAGAGCTGCCCCTGCTGCTGGGTACATTGCAGAGGAGATTAATCCAAACACTTAACTATTTGCTGGCTGTGTACAGGTATGAGAAATCCGTATCACTCCACAGATAGAGAAGTACTGGACTGTCCATTTCAGAACAGATTTTTAGCATGCCAGAAATCAAGTTCACTTTGGTATGAGAGAGATCCCTGAAGCAGAAATAGGGTACCCCTCTGTTCYCTCATGTATTTGGATGCTGAGCACAAGCCTGCACTGTTGTACAAAACTAGGGTCTTAATTACTTCCTGAATGAGACGTATTACAGAGCTCTGATTCTTTCCTCCTTTCTGTTGCAGTTCTTGTCAGAGCAAGAAATTTTCACTAGAGGCAAATTTACCCAGAGCTGTCACTCTTAAAAGGCCTTCAGCAGTCTTTGTAACTAACAGGCATTAACTAGAATGCAAAGTGCATTCTCTAGATATGTACGATGTCAAAGGCATCCAGGGAATTTAGGTCTGCAAGAAGCCATTTGGGTCGTTATACTCAGCTCTCCCCTACTGTATATGCTGTTCCTGTTCTAGTGCGGCTCCTGTTTTAAAAATACTTCATTTTCTTTAATCCTACTAATCCTGTTAAAGCTATTCCTGAGCTATAGCCYCAGACGGTAAGAATTTTTCTCCTGAAGTTCAGCCTAAGTTTTTCRCTGATGAATTATGCCTCTTTACACCACCACCACTGTCTTTTAGCTTAAATTGTTCTTCACCCAGTYGTGCTCCAGCAGCATTCTCTGGTCTTCTCCATAATGAATATGAAATAGCAAGGATCATATCAGAAAAAAAAAGTGTCTAAAATAGGACAGAGATGGACACCCTAATAAYAAAATATGCCACTGTAAAAACTTCTGCTCAGCACTTGCCTAACCTTGGCAGCACTAAAACTCACCCAAAGCCTCCCTTTCTCATCAATGTTTTCCTCAGGTGCACAGAAATCTGCTACTGCACATGACTGGTACCTTCCTCATCCTGTCACTTGATGCTTTGCTCCTGTATGGTCTCACCTACCCGGTAACTAGGCAGAGCCATGCTTAAATCTTCTCACGTCCTAAATCACTGGCGATATCTGGCATTCCTCCAACACCCACTTATAGGACTAGGCACCCCACAACATGCGTTGTGACTATTTTACTTGTAAAATACCCAGTTCTTGCCTCTTTGAATGCTAGGCGAGTGAGCCACGTTCTCCCCTTAACTCTTCTCCCTCTTTCCAGGAACGTAGCACAACCMGCGAGGGATCAGCTGCTCTGGGAGGACAATCTCCTCCTTGCCAGCCAGCACTGAWGCTCTGCCAGCCTGCAAAGAAAAGCAGATCCAGGAGAAAAGTGAACCAGAAATCTCGAGTCTCTGAAGTCTTGTGAGCGGTGCACTTACCTGCAGAAGAGAGGTGCTAGCCCTGCTGCCTAGTCCAATCTAGTACATCATTTCAGCACATGTTTAATTTAAGCACATGCTTACTTTCTTTGGTACTAAGAGCACTTGTATGCTACATTACCCACATCTTGMCAGATCAGCTTTGCCATGTTTCCAGAACATCTACAAAGCAGCTTTTTAAATTTTGTTTCATCTTKAGCAACATTCAGGCCACTTAAGCCCCATGAAAACACACTCAGCCCCTCAGTTTCCTCTGTCCAATTATCTCTATCCTATGGGATTTGAAGATCTTACCTTCTTAAGCCAACATCCTCCCTCAGGCCCAGAAATATCAGTCAACCTTTTTCTCCAGCTATGCAGTTGATTAATAAAATGAAGTTAAACTGAGAGCAATTATTCTCAAGATCACTACTTGTATTTTTTAGACCTGCAGAAGGGCTTATGAGATGCAAGCTTTTCTGTTTTTTCTCACAGCTATACCAGCTGGTCCAGTGAATGATGCAGACTTTGTCTCACTCATATTCTCAAACCACTGACAGCTACAATACAGATTCATCTACAATACACAACTAACTGTCAACTGTGTTTAGTAAGTTTGTGTGCATTTTGGAAAAGGTGTAAGGAAAATATGGCAACAGGAAACTATTGTTTTGACTAGAAAATGAGAGTTGAAAGGCAGACCAGCTGCAGGTAATCAGTATCGAAAGCTACTGCTGTGCCATTTTAGAATTGGCATTTGCAATTGGGAGATACATTTTTCTATCCTGCCAGCTGGAGGCTCTTGGCAAAGCGATTATGTTTTTAGAAGCTAAACAAATCCATCTTTCATAATTTTTCCTTACAGCTTTGGATTTTACCTCAAGAGGTTAGATCTAAAGCTTTTCATCACATCTGACTAACAAAAGATTTATTAAAAATGAAAGAGAACACAAGAAAAATAGGAAGAAATACATGTGTTCATCTGTATTCAGCAAATCAGCTCCTTTTGAACATCTAAGTGGTTCTGAATTTATTTATTTTCCATTCATGAAAATAAACAATTTTACACTGATATACAGTTATATTCCTGCATAGAAGAGCACAACTTTCAGTTGTCTCATAACAGGTACCTGAAAATAATAGGTCCAGTCTCCTGCACTTATTTTCAGGGGGATCATTCTCCCTGGTCTTCTCATAAAACTCTTTACCTCTGTCCTTAGAGAACTTTGATTTATGATTTGAAATTGTGATCATATAATGATGAATAATCAATGAATGATTATTCATTGAGAAATATGGGATTAGTTTGGTTTTATATTTTAAAAATACATTTTAATGATGTCCCTAATACTTTCCTCTGTAGATTATGCAGACACAATCAAAAGGTAGTGAACAGCATGACTTAAAGTTTAAAAATACACTTAGGTTAGTTCTGCTTTGGGTTTATGGCAGCCTTTTTCAGATATGTAGATAGTTCCTCTTGATCTTTATTACAAATAAATATTAACCTTCTGACTTGTGCTGTGGATTGTACCCACCTGGGTGTGATTTCATTATCCTCATGTCACTTGTCCCATGTTTGCAGCACAGCAGACTTTAGCTCTGAGTCAATAAAGCACAAGCTGAAACTTGAGCACATGCTTAAAAGCAATTTACTGATTATAATATGCTCAAGCACATCCTTTTGTGTATTTTGTTGAACTGACCTGATGAATAGTCTAACTGTAATGTCCCAAAACATCTGCTCTTTGGAGAATTAGGTCATGCAGATTTACAGCATTTCAGTGAAAGGAAAAAACTACAAATTTAGTGTAACTTATTACCAAGACCTGTTATTTGCTTTAGAATAATATAGACATATTTTGAGAATCAAAACATCTGTAAAACTACTCGCAAGTTTTTGAATTTGAAAGTTATTGTTCAGATGTTCGTGGTCATCCTGTCTGACCTCAGAGCTACTGAAATAAAATCAAAATAATTTTTCATGAATTTTCAAATGAATTAAGAGGATGATGTTTCAAAAAGAGTGGCATCCAGAATGTGACATTTTCATCTCTACCGAAGACAGAAACCACATTATGTTACCATCTGTTGTGAAATTAAAGTTGGACAAATATGGAAATTAAGAGTCTTTAAGGGTGCACCCCCTAGCAGCTAGGCCTGAATTTCCCATGTGCTGTGAGTTTGAGAGATACTTGTGAAGGGCCTATTCGAAATTGAGATATAAATACGTATCGGATATGAAGTGCTTGACCTGGTTAAGCTTTGGTTAACAGCTCTTTCATTTTTTTCCGTTTTTTTCAAGCACACTTTCTCTCTGCAATAGCTGCTGACTCTTGTTTTCTTTTTATGCAGCCTTCAAAGGTGAAAAAGTGGAGGGAGAAGAGAAAGAAAAATCATGTATGTGTGCTGCCTCATCCTTGCTGGATCGTCATGGACCAGGAAGATTTCCATGCAATGAATACTCTCCCACAGTTCAAATCTTCAAGTCATCTTTGTCAAAACAAAAAAATCCTTCAAAATACAGTTTCTAAAGATGTAGATTTCTACTTTCAGAACAGAATGAAGGACATGTCTCCCATTAAGTTCTCATCTTTGAGCTTATATTAAGCATTTCATTAAAAAATGCTGCATCATCTAAAGTGAGACAGTGTGGGGAATCACAGCCACAGTGATCCTGATCACTTCAAATATCATAAAATATTTCCTCAGTATTTTAAAAAATAAGACTTGTTATTTTTCACATTCTGGAAAATTAGATATTTTAAATTTTTAGTAGTTAATGTTTCTATCATCTTTTTACAGTTATRTAAATTAAATCTTTCAATTAGACCATTTTGGTTTTCCAAAAGAAATACTTGAAAACTTCTGTTCTGCAAGAAATATCTGCAATTTGGCTTTTTGTTCAGCTGCAGTTTGACAGCTGTACTTTCAGTATTTTGCAGAGAATAAGTTGGTAGAAAAATGCTTTCTACTTTAGAAGAATAGTGATAAATTTGGTAACAAGGATTCTACATTAAGTAAATATGATATGAAATGGGGTTTAGAGTCCCACAAAAGAGCTGATAATCATTCTCCTCTTAACAAGTAGAAAAGCTGCAAAATTGCAGCCTGAATTCAGTGTCCAGGAATAAAATCCAGCAGGGCAAAAGGGAGTTATGGTGTCATGATCGGCATTGCCATGCCAAGCTGATGTATGGCAAGAAACCTTGTTTCCGTCAGCTTTGGAAGAAATCTTTCGACTGCACACAGACATAGGCAAGTTATATATGAGGAGAAAAGAGAGGGATAGAGAGGTTAAAAATGAAGATTAAAAAATAGTATTAGATAAAAAAAAAATCTCCAAAATCCTAATCTGCTTTTCTGAATCACTACTAGAGCCAAGGTCTGGAGTTAAGTTGCTGAACCTTCAGTACTGTACTGATGCACTGTGTAATTGCCCAGGATTGCTTCGCCTCACAGGTGCAGAGAAATAGACATTTATACAACTCATCCTGTCTGGGATGAGAAAGAAATATCTTCTGGGAGCTTCTGTCAGAGTGATAAATAGAAGTAATTTTAAAAGTGAATGAAGTGACTGATTTGGTGAAAATTAGTTGTGTTCCAAACAAGGCAGATCACTGTTTATTAATTTCTCTGTGGCTTTAATTATTGACCTATGCATGTTTTCATGATGTCAGTGCTCTGCTCTCAGCGCTTGTTGTATCTCTTGACTCAACAGCTCCCAAATCCTCTCAGACACTCTCCACAAACACTCTTTAGGGCTCCAGCTGTATAAATAAAGTACAGTAGAAGTGTTCAGAGATCTATTAGATCATATATCTTGAAACAAATGAAGTGGGCTGTATTTATGTGATAAGAGATTTTATGAACCTGCAAAAGACCTATAGAGTCTCTGAAGCTGAACTTCCCTATGATCTCCTATGATCTCCCCTCAGGCAAGAGGGCTCTTATGTACTTGGGGTGTAGGAATAGAGAAAAAAATAGCCGACTAATGAGGCTATATGACCTATTTATGCCAAAATCTGCAGAAAGATGTGCCAAGATACAGGGTCCAGAAAGTGGAAGGATGTTGAAAAATTAGATCAGATTCATGAAGAGACAAGAAAATAATTTAAAGTTATAAGGCATAAGTTCCAATGAAAGCTTCAAAGAGTTTAATCAAACTACATTATCCAAAAATGTCAAGAGATGACTTCTTTTCTGTCATCTTCTGGTCATCTCTACATGAATCAGAAGCATAGTTTCTTTAGCTTAGTAGATGAAAGTGTAGCAAGATCAAATAGCTGGGAGATGGAAAGCTACTCCAATTCAGATGTGAAATGAAGTTCAGACATTTAAAAAGGGGTCAGTTTATGACTGGAGAAACATATCCTGGAAAATTTTAAACCAGGACTCATGAGTGTAGAAGAGATGATCTCGTTCAAATAGGAATTAGCTTAACTTTGTTCTGCCGAAGATAAACTGTATGATTGCTCTGATACCTTCTGAGCTAGGAAACTAGGAACTCTCTCCCTCCCCTGAAAGCTGACTAAGCCAACAAAAGCTTGACACTATATAGACACTGGGTGTTTATCTTAGACTATTTGTCTGTTTTCCTGCACTGACCGATCAAGGAGAGAGCATCTCCAGCAGGTGACGCAGTTCACACTAAAATAGGTAGGAGGAATTGTCCCACATAAGTGTTTCACTCTCTTGACTACAGGAGCCTAACTGATAGGTTTAGACTATCCATCTTGCTATCATATGACTTAGTTTAAGTGAGATGAATGGTAGTGTCTGCTCTCAATATCCCATGTCAGTGGAATTGTTAAACTGCACATTTTTTAGAGTGCAATCTCTCTTTAGACTGTGCACGTTCTTTGAGACAAAGAAAGGACYTTAGTATATAGAAGTAAAATAGAAGCATAAAGGAGCTTTAACTCCAGAGATAATGTTCTGAGACATTATCAAATTTAAATGACAGAAGATTTTTATTRCCTCTTCTACTATTAAGTTACACACCTCTCTACTGCAACTCATTAACTTCAGTAGAGCTGTACAATGTAGTTAAGGAAAATCTCCTGTGTAAATATTTTACATTAACTTTCTTGAATCAAGTCTTACTTTTCTTTAAACAGTTGAGATTGTCTTCAATGGAAGTTTTTTTTCTAAGAAAAGAATATAGGATTATTTAGCTTAGCTATGCAGTAATTCTTACAAGGAACTTTTGTTGTTGTTTTTTTTTTTTCCTTCAGAATTACTAAATAATGCTTAGCTACATCTCAGATCTTGAAAACATGCAGACCAGTACGAACTGCAGTATGGAGATCTATAATCTGGATAAGCAGGGACAAATCCTGGTACAAGTTTCAGAGAAAGTAAGATAAGTAATAGATAGAATGCATCTGCTTTATTGTGACCTTTAACAATAATGTTACTCAAGGCTTTTCTCAAAACTGAGACAGTGCAAAGATAGAGGGAAATGCTGTTTGTTAGTCTATAACCTTAGCAAAGGACTTAAGCCTGCTTACCATCCTAACTTTGCTCATATTTGCCTGTGAAGAGGTGACCAGTTAGGGACTTTTAGTTTAAAGGACATTTAATTACATAGCTCTGTAAGAAGTGCAATAGCCTTTTGGAGGGTGAGGGAGGTGTTTTATTTTTTGTTAAGCAATCCTTCATCTTAAGGTCATTGGTTTCAATCTAGACAGTGTTTGTCTAAATAAATGATGGTAACTTCTATTTTCTCACTCTTTTGTGACTCTTGATTACCTATGTGAAAGAAGTTCTTGGATTTCATCCATTTCCAAAAAGGATAGATGCTAACTAGAGTTGATGAGTGCAGTAAGAAAGCTAACTGCTACATGAATCTGGAAACAGCACTTGCCACTGATGCAGCTTTTTCYTGACAATGCTGAGGGCATCTTTGCAGATAAGCCAAAAGAAATTTGTAAAATCCCAATCTTGCTCTACTTGGTCAATAGGCAGAGGATTCTACTTYTTGTGACTTTCACACTGACTTTTTCATGGACACTTTAAAAACAACAGTGACTGTGCATTTATGTTCTGTATACTCATCATCTTGAAGTTGTTTCATTTCTCTGCCCGGCATCTAATATTTACTCTTCTGTGAACTGTACTTAAAAGACAATGTCACTTAAAAGTGACATGAAACACTGTCCATTGTAGCCCTCAAATAGATGCTCCAAGGATACTACACAAAACATAGATTGGAACTTCTGCTTATTTTTTAGACCCTAGGGAGTTTATTTCTAAATACTTGATCTTTTGCATGTCCCAGATGCCCCTGGCTGGTCTGCAGTTCCTGCAGTGCCTTGCTGAAACAGAGTGGCTTTATTTAATAAAAAGAAAGAATAAAATTAACTTCAAAAGATTGTTTGTAAAATAGCTTATCTGGCTCCCCAAGCTAGTGCTGTGCAATGGACTCCATGTTCTGCATTGACCTCTTCAGCTACTGCAGATCAGCCCTCAGCCTTTGTCTTCCCAAAATCGTCTCAGGCATCTAAGATATACATTTTTAACCTATCTGAGACAGAGATTTCATGTTAATGTTACTGGAGTATGATTTTGTCTCTCTGTTGTGGCAGCGCRAGCATAATCAATGTCATGTAACAAGTGAGGACAGTCTAAGGCCAGAGCTGTACAAGAGCCAAAGCTTGTGTGAAGACAGCTTATTCCAGATGAGGATTTTACCATCTGCCAAGAATCATTGTTTAGGGCCAACTAAACAATGTGCATAGGAAGAGGCAGCAACAAGTCTGACATCAGGCATAAGGTCCTCTATGATATACCTACTTCTCATTGTGTACTAAAATATTTGATAGTTGTACAAAAATTGAATGGTAAAGTAAATGAACTTTTCTATGTATTGCAGAACTACAACCTGCTCTCTTTAATGAACAGTTGAAAGCTTAATTATTTATTAAACATCTTTATGGAAGTGTGGCTAGASGTTCTACAGTTAAATCAATTTTGTACTTAAAGTAAGGATTCAACTGACTTGTTATAGTGAATAACACAGTGTATTCACRTGTAAATTACAGTACTTAATTCTTTCAATACATACTCCATTCTCATTGTTTACAAATGAACTAACTRACTAATGTTAAGAGCTAACATTTCTCCTAAGAAACTTAGGTTCCTGTGTCAGCAAATTATTTATTTCCTGTGCAAGCTCACTGTTTAAATAACACTGTCTCATCCCTCATTCCTAGATAGCTACACTCATTGCAATACTATACATAAGATTACTTTGAACTATCTTCTAAAACRTGTCTTTTCTTTCTGGCTTTTTTAAGATTAAAGATTTAATTTTGGCAGAAACTGAAAAATAAAAGAATCCTTTTTAAAAAGTGAGTAAAATAATGGTTTGAAATGTCTTCCCGCTCCTTTCAAGGGCAATAGGATCAGACCACCGTTTGTTARTGCTTCTGTTGATCACAGATTTGAATGGGGCTATTAGTTTTGAGTGCCAGTTGGTGATGTGTCTAGGTAAAAAGTCACCTACATTTTTTTAATTAAGCATTAGTCTGGGTGTGGTGAGCAATGGGCATTTGGACCTGAGTAATATYATTTTGGACCTGAGGGACAATCTAAGCATGACTTCCATGCGAATGATGTACTTTGTTTTTGAGCCAACCTGGCCTACTTGCCCTTTATAGTTAATGAAAATAGATGGATATCTTCAGATATCAGATCTGCCTGTTCCAATATGTAATTACTCTCACAGCTAGAGGATCTCTTTCCTTGTTGGAAGGTTAATTTTTCTAACTTTAATTTACAACCTTTTGATTTTCTTTTCAAGGTTAAAAAGTTCTCTGGCATTTTTTTCTATATATATATATATATATATGTATATATATGTATATATGCACCTACTGCAAATACTCAAGCCATGTGTTAGCCATGTCTTCAGTGAACTGAAAAAAAAAGATCTTCTCAAATCTTCAGAAATTTGATGTCCTTGAAATGTGAAAATAAATCAGTTCTTATCATTGTTGTGTGCAAAGCTGAAATCATTTCCCTATTTCTACACGCTATATATATTATTTTCCTAAAAACATATCCCTAGGATTATGTTGGATTTTTACAACAACGTTACAAATGCACGCTCATAATAAGATTCAGCACTTTATAACTACACTCAGTTTTGCTCAAGACAAACTCTCATGTGTTGTTGACACAGTTTACTTCTTTTTGTTCCTGAGAGAGTGCTTTTGAAATTAGCTCAAATATATCTTCACAGCATTGCACCATTTTAGAAATCCATTTTTCTCTCGTGCAGGCACACTCTGTGGTCTTCGTTCTCACACATCATGTTTTCAGTGTTGTTAAAACAGATTTCACTGGAYTGAGACCATTAACTAAGTGGTTCAGATGACACTGTTAGAGTGACTAGCTCTCTTTGTTGTTTACTATTTTAYCAACCCCTGTGCCACTTGAAACTGGTCATGCAAACACTTCATAGCTTTGATGGAGTTAAACCTGGAGGTAATTTTGTTCCATCTAGTTTGAGTAATTCTGGACATACTTCTAGCAGCAATGATGTTCTGTGGGAATACTATGGCAACGTCAAAATGTTGGCTGTCTAGCAGACTTACTGCATCCTGTGCATGATCCGTGAATAAACAGAGGAATTTAGTTCCCACAGTGTCAGTCTGGCACATTTCACAACCACTACATTCACATAGCGGAAAAAAAAGAAAAAAAAAAAGAAGATGAAGAAGAAGAAGAGAAGATCCAGTCATACAGAGAAAGTGCTATAGTGACTGAGTGATAAATTTCCTGCTGCTAACCGTTGTATATACTAAATCTAAGAAGCTAGAAATAAATCATTCATGCTTAATTAAGAGAGAAAATATGCTTCATTTTTTATTATTTTTCTTCTTATCTACTTTTCTTTGTTCGTACTACTTTTTGTTTTTCTATATCTCTTTACTTTTCTACAGCAATGTTAATATGGTCTTTTTTCAGTTAGATGTGATCTCTTTAACCAAAGGCCAGAAATACAGTTAGTGAAGTAGCAAATCTGAGCCAAAAAGCTCAAAAGGGATATTAGACCAGGGTTCAGGGTGTAGTAACAGATTCATATTTCTTCTAGTCTGCTGAAAATGGGACTACAAGACTTTGTTTACACTCTGAGTTGGCTGTGTAGTGATTTCCAATCCCCCAAAGTCAGTGCAAGCTATATGTCCACCTATCTGTCTCTCCCATCCTTTATACCTTAAAAAAGAGAATGAAATGACTCCTACTGGATTAAAGTGCTTTTTCAGACAWTACATACAAATAATGACATGAGAGTATGGTAGCACTTACTCCATTAACAACCAGAGTTCAGGCTGTCTAGTCACACAGTCCATGTCTGGAAAGGTTCTCTCACTGAGGAGGGATGTTTCTGGATAGCTTCTAATCTTGRCTTATCTATTATTCCAATAGTTTATCATCACCTTCACTGTTAGAGTGTTGTGACTATCTTGAATCTAGTTTTGTCTTTTAGTTATTTGAGCTTATGGAAACTTAAACTATCTTCACATTGCTGCATTTCTGTTTGTTCTTTATTTTGTGAACATAATCATCATTCTTGAAGCTTCTTTTTGGCACMTATAGGTAGAGTTCCCTGAACTACACACACTGAACCATGTTCAAAACTATCAGTATCTGAACACTGACCCAATCAGAAGAGAAATCTTGGGGTTTATCAAAAATAGCTTCCTAAAAAAAAATATCAGCTCTACACTAACAGTCAAAAAAGCAATCCAGCTGCTGGAAATTATTATGAAAGAAATACACAACCAGACAGAAATATCCTGTTGCTTCCTGCTGCTGCTGTGTAAGTCAGATGAGTAGGCAGGGATTACTCTTCATGTAGAAAGGGGACKATTTAAGTGGGACACACTGAAAGTCTCCAAAATCTTTGGCAGTGTGATAAGTGGTTAGGCATTAATTGTKTGCTGTCGCTTCCAAACTAGGAAAGCTAGCTTTGAAACTCACATAAAATGGGTTCGAAAACCAAGAAAAAGAGATGATTCTTCATGMAACAGGCAGCAGAAAAGTGAATCTCCTTTTCAAAGGAGTTGTGGATGTAAGTTTGCATGAGTTCAGGAGAAAAGGGGTAAGTTAGAAGTAAGATTTGTTGGGCTCACTAAATCGAACAAGCTACAATGGACAAACTACATCAGGCGCAGGAAATATCACAGACAAAATCATCTGAAGAGTGAGAAACCATAAGACAAAAGCATTATATATGCTTGCCTGATCCTTATGCTTCTCAGTGTGTCTACATGGGCTAACTACACCCTCTGCCAAAACCAGTGTAGCCATTCTTATGTTTGGCCCCTTCCTCTTACTTATGGTTCTCCTTTAAACCCTCTCTAACTGAAAACATTTGAATTTACCACCCTGTCTACAAACCTCCCTAATTATTTACTTCTTTTTTTTTGGAGGGTGGGGAGGGGGATGGTTCTTATCTTCATTTAAAATCTTTGGATAAAATTTGACATATAAACCTAATGTCATGATAAAAACAGCATAATTATCATGAAAGCCAAATGTCTGAATTAGAATAAGCTGACATTCCTTATAAAGTGTCTCAAAGATTAATGAAGCTTATGGAAAGAGGATGTAACTTTTTGAATTGATTAAAAAAGAGTAAGTTTGGCTATATGTACAAAGGTGGCTTAAGTCCAGCATTCACCAACACATTCACCAGGTAAAGTCCGCTTTTGTTGAACAAAAAATTGACAACTTAACTCTGCACAAGGTTAAAGATTGTATTTTAATCACAGACTGAAACATAATGATTTACAAAACTGATGGTTAGATTTAAAACCAACCACAAACATCTTTCTGTGGGAATATTCCCCCGACACCCTAGCAGATTAGGGGTTCAAGTGAAGAACAGAGTTGTTCATGTTTGCCTTTGGGACTGAATAGTGATTTTGAGGATGATGACTGATGCTGCAAGAATTCACCTATAGTGCTTGTCACTATATTTCATTTATCCAGCAGAAAGTGGCTTGTTCTAGGGAACTCTGCTGGATTCATCAGAAATCCCAACCATCTTGCAGCTTTCTGTCCAGAGCCTTCTCTGCAGCTCCTCATCATATGTCACATCAGCTGATTGTGTCCTTTCCTCATTGTAAAGGTAGCAGCCACCAACTCCTTCCATCTCGGGTGATACTGCTGCATAGACGGTTGTAGAGGCTCCTTCCTCTGGAGTCTGCAGAAACCAAAAATAAATCCAGGTGAGACAGGTATAAYACAACAATTACATTTCACTGTAGGACCTTAGCAATGACAATCAGTTTCCCTAGTTTTGCATCACACTTGTGCTCCCTATGCAAACTTCAAGATGGCAATGATAAAAATGCCACCTATCCAACTGCCTGAGTACAGTCCGTTTTTAGAAAATGGACGATTTTGAGATATCTGAAATCCACAGAACTGGTATATGGAAAGCTCTGTTTCACTTTCTCAAGAGCTAGTCAGATAGACCATACAAACTAATTGATTTATTTTTCACAGTTAGAGCTAATAAACTCAAAAGCAAACACAAAAATTAATATCCCAGTGTAATTATTCATTTTGCAAGGATGAAAGGCTCTGTACTCTGCCTGAAGAAGATGAAAGTTTAGGCTGTATGTGTAATGTGCTTATTGTAACAGTATGATATGAGCAAAGGACCATGAAATCCATGACAGCAAATTAAGATTCTGCAGTTCAATCCAAGCAGGCAGGTAAACCAGGGAATTGCATTTTACGCAGAGCATAATTATCAGGGTTCTGCAGTATCTTAAAGCAAAATGGTCCAAGTTTTATAATGTATGATATAACATGAATATTAAATGAAAATGAATAAATGAATAGCTCAGAGTCATAACTCCTTTCATCCTGAGGATATCCAAAACATTTCTCTTTTGCATTTAGAAACACCACACAGCTACCTTTGAAATTATGCCAATGGCATTTTTTTTTCTTTCATTGAAGGACATATTTGCAAATCAACATCTGACATATTTTGTCTTTATCAGTGATATAATTGTGATCAATGTCTACTAGATAATAATATGTCATTTTACAGTCTTTGCAATATCGTTCTATGAGTCACTGACAGTAAAATGCTGTTTGCAGCTTTGTCTGCTGCACCTGACAGGATGTCTTTTCCCGAAGAACTCATTTGATGAATGAGACAGTATCGAATAGGTTACTCAGTGCCTAATTAAAAAAAAAAAAAAAAAAAAAAAAGTCATTTAAAGCTTTTTGTGACAAGATTGACTGAATTTTAAAAAGAAACAACTAAGTCTTCTGTTTTACCACTGTACAATAAAGTACACTGTACAACACAATATTTTACCACTGTACAATAAAGTACACTGTACAACACAATATTTTAGTAATCATTAATTTATTTGATGCATCTGGCACTTGGTAAATCTCTCCTTCCTACATATAAATCAGAGCCATGTCAAATCACAAGATAAGGCACCAGGAGCCAAATAGAGCACCCGCAAGGCACTGCAGGAAAAGCTGGGTCTGGTGTGGAGCCGGAGGACGCACATCCCCAAGACAAATCTGCAAATCCCTGCAGATCACCCTTCACCACCACCGCCTCAGGTAATTAAAAGGGAAAAGGTTACTAGCAAACATTTWTGCAAATATATAACCTTCAATTCAATTGTAAAAGTTGCAAAAATCACCAGGAAGGAAAAAAAAATGCAAATGATTTACCAATTTACCATGAAAAGCTTTGTTTTCTACAATATAAAAACCTCTGTATTCAAGGTCCATTCCTCAAAATGTGAATTACTGAAGAAGCAACTTGCCCCAATGAAGTACTTCCATGCGCAGAGTTTCACTATGTTCTAATATAAATGCTCCACTGGTTACATATTAAGTCCCTGTCCAAATGTATTTAGCTGAAGGAAAAACTACCTATGCCAATATGCTACAAAGCAAGGTAATACCACCATTCCTGCAATGGCCTTAGAATAACTAGTTTTTATTGCAGGTTACTGCACAAAGAGTGTCTTTCCTGTTCCAAACACTATCTATAGAAATATGATACTAAAAATATCAAAATATCAGTCAGTCTGTTAGAACAAAAAAAAAAAAAAAAAAAAAAAGGCCCAAGTAATTTTGGGATTTTTTTTTATTATTTTTAAGAAGATAATTATACTGCAAGAAACTATCTGAAAAAGCAGAATGTTTAAACAAGTACTTCTTTACCTTACTTTACTATTTTACTACCATTACTTTACCCTACTTTATTTTATGAAAAATAGTGTTATTCATATCCACTATCATATTTAAGCAACATAAAGCTATGTGCTTTGCAGGATCAGGATGACTCCAAATAAAGTGACTTCTTTCTCAACTACACATGTTCTTATAGTGGCCTTATCATTATCAGTTATGATGCAATATAAAATATCATAATACTGTAAAGTAGAAGAGCAATGAGCAATATGAAGCATTCCTATTTTATACAATATATTCTGGCTGACTGAAAGAAGGCAATAGTTTTTAAGGTACTGCTTTACTTTAATTAAACATATAATGATATATTTGAATTATTTCATGTGATGTTTCACTGCACATTATATTTCTAAGTTCAACAGCTCTCTGGCATATACAAGTATAAATGAAACATGTCAATGACTCCCATATCGTAATGACAATAATCTATAATTAAAATGCTTTAAAAAAAATTGTGAAGGTCTGCAGGTAGACTATGTGTGGTTGTAGTCTTTGTCCTTATTAGCAAGGCCCTTTACAACCTCAGAGACTAGTCCATACAGATCTTCCTATGCTATCAGAAACATCATGTGCAATTGCTAACTTGATGAGAGAATCTCCGAAGATTTTCAGATCTTATCAGGATTTCTATTTTTTGATCTTTCACGTTCTACACCAGAAAGGAATCTACTCAAAATAATATCAATTATTTTAAATAAAACTATACGAGTTGAAAGTCAGTTATTGGTATTATTCATGTTGCTCCAGCAGGTCTTTACTATTCGTACAGCACATTGTTTCTCTTTCTTCAATATAAAGAAAATATAGATACACTCAGACAATAATCAAGGTGTTTAGGTGACCAACCTGTGATAAGCCWTATAAATGTAGTGAAAGAGTCAGTATCGATTAAAGACAACTTGTGTAAATTTTCACAAGATCTTTGTTTTTCATCCTGTTCACCATATCTAACATGCTAAGTACAAGGTTCAATGCATACTTCCCATACACTTGATTCTCATGTACTGTGCCAGGAATGTTCTACCACCCGTTGCTAAAAGTGATAACCTAAACCTATAGGGGGAAAATAATACTATAACACATTAAATAATTAGTATATACAAATTTAAAGCAAAATAAWTTTTTCCTGTGCAAAGGGGCAGAGCTGCATATGTATAATTAATGAATTGTCTTATCTCATTTTCTGAGTGCCTAATTAATGCCAAAAGTTTTAATGTTTCCTTGCTTGAGGATCTCTTCATTGTTTTGGCACATTTTATGTGTTCGAAATGAAAGGAAAAAGGAAACCATATGCCAGCCCCAGCCATCTGGAGGCACCTACCCATTTTCAGAGGCTGGAAGAAAGAGGTGCACATGCTGTAGCTCTTCCTCTGGACTATGTGCGTACCTACTGCGAAAACATGCTACATCCACTTGTCCATGCACAATTAGTCAGACTCTTTCCTGAAGTGTTAGATCCATTACGGGCACATAGATCAACTACAGCACACAAATGTACGCACACACAAACACGCACGTCCTGCCTGCATCCTGCAGTCTACTGGAGCCTGTGGCGCTCTTGGGAAGGAAGAAGCTTGAAACAGTTTGCAACCACACRCCGAACAATTCACAGATATCTCGGGCAGGGAGCAGGATTAATTGTTCTGGTGGTGGCAGCTCCACTCCTGGTTGCTGTCTTCCCTGGGAGCCCGTAGCTCTTCTTTCTATTTTGTGGCTGAATTTGTGGCCATGAAATGGTGAGGAAGAACCATAAATTTCCTTGGACAAGAAAATCACAGAATCACACAAGGCTTGAGATTGGAAGGGACCTCTGGAGATCATCTAGTCCAACCCCCCACTCAAGCAGGGTCACCTAGAGCATGTTAGACAGGATCACATCCAGGCAGGTTTTGAATATCTCCAGAGAAGGAGATTCCACAACCTCTCTGGGCAACCTGTGCCAGTGCTCTGTCACTCTCACAGAAAAGTTCTTCCTTGTATTCAGATGGAACTTCCTGTGTTTCAGTTTGTGCCCATTTCCTCTTGTCCTGTTGCATGGGACAACTGAAAAGAGTCTGACCTCCATYCCCTTGACACCCTCCTTTAAGGTATTTGTACACATTGATCAGATTCCCCCCTCAGTCTTCTCTTCCCCAGGCTAAACAGGCCCAGCTCTCACAGCCGTTCCTCAGAGGGCAGGTGATCATCTCTGTAGCCCTACACGCTGGACTCTCTCCAGTAGCTCCATGTCTCTCTTGGACTGGGGAGTCCAGAACTGGAGACAGTACTTCAGATGAGGCCTCCCCAGGGCTGAGGAGAGGGGCAGGATCACCTCTTTCGACCTGCAGGCAACACTCTTCCTAAGGCACCCCAGGATACCATTGGCCTTCTTGGCCACAAGAGCACATTACTGGCTCATGGTCAATTTGTTTCAGCCAGTTCTCAATCCACCTCACTGTTTGCTCATCTAGCCTGCATTTCCTGAGGGTGTTRTGGGAGACAGTGTCAAAAGCCTTGCTGAAGTCAGGGTAGACAACACTTCTGCTGCTCTGCCCTCATCTACCCAGCCAGTCATTCCATCATAGAAGGCTATCAGATTGGTTCAGGGTCAACAAATATTCTATTCTATGCAAAACTGGGACAGATACTAAAAGGGCTTTGTGTTTTAGGGCTTTTWAAGTCTGTTAACACAGTTTGATTAATGCATTTTTAATTGCCATATAATCTTGTCAATACTAGGTGCTAATGCTCACAAAATGTGTTAGCTGATAATGTCCCTTCCGTACAGCCATATCACCATGGAACATCACAGTCACTTAATTGGTCCACTATAGGCTCAGTAGCTTAACTCTTTGGAAACAAAGTGTGCCTGCATCCCTTACATGTGATGATTTTGAGATGCTTCTCTTGTTAATCACCATATACATGACCTTCTGCCTCCATCTGAATTACTAGCTCAAAGTTATGAGCAGGTGGTACCATCAGAGAGCTTCAGGCCATATGGCATGTCTGTTGGAAAGTACAAGAAATCAGAATAGAAATAAAACTATTAAGGTCCAATGATTCCTTTTCTGAAATTCATTAATTTACCTAGTACCACATTAAGGGGCTATCAGCAAACTCTGAGAACGTTGCTGTGTATCTTAAACATGGTGATATGAATCGGTGTGAATGGACTTCAGGTCCATTGATGGAGTTGGCCATATGATTAAAAAATAGGTAGCGATACAACCAGTGGAATCAGAAAAACAGGAATGATTACTCTGGAATAGCTTTACCCATGGTTCCCAGGACCAGTCAGTCAGCAAAGACTGGTGGGATAATACTGTGCAATGCATGAGCTAAAAGTGGCATGAGCATGAAGACTCCAGATACTGGTAGCTGCCCTCCTGAGGTACAGGACCTGGCATGGAGAGATGGCACAGACCATGACCAAAACAAAAYATCCGTCTTAGGTTCTTCTGTGGTAGTGCCACAGGTTTGCATGAAGTAGGTAGGAAAATGTGAGTGCAGAAGTTGSTCTAAATGCAGAGGCACTGCAAGGCCTTGAAAAATACCATTTTAAGATATTTCTGGAGCCTGATTGAGCCATTTATCTTATAAAAAAATCACATTACTAATAAAAGCAGCTACTTTCATTAAAATATCAATCACTGTACTTTTTTTTTTTCCCTCTCTCTCTTTCGGTATCTAGCAGAGCAGTAATCCTGCCTCTCAGGCACTGTGTTTGTATTTATGATGCTGCCATCTTAAGAGGTGCTGGAAGAGAGGGCTGGGCAAAGAGGAGAGAGAGCAGGGAGCATCTGGCAAAGTGAATGACCCACATTGCAATCGTATTTTGAGGGGAGGGAGTAAAGAGCCAAAGAGGCAGATGTGCATCCAGAATTGCTGGGCATGCTGGCAAATGGCTTAATGCTGAGGAAAAGAAAAAAAAAAAGGAAAGAAAAGAAAAAAGAAATATCCATTCAGTTTGCAATGCAGAATATATTAAGAATTGGTGGAATGCCCCTCAGCAGCAATATAAAGTTGACTGGCTAGGGGACATTCATCTGCACTAGTTTTATAATGGAGTTTTTTACTATTAGAGTCTCATRATCTGTCACATCCATTAAGTCATGAAGTTACCAGTTACTCTARGAAATCTACTCCTGGTTTTATGAGTCAAAGGAGTCTTCAGTTTTGGGGAGATTTGGAGTGGTTGTTGTGTGACCTCTGTTTTTTAAATGGATGAGCTTCCATCATACCATTCCTGGGTCTAGGAACAATGAGACATATCACTTCCTGGCCACAGGTTTTCCAGGTTCCAGTTAGAGAGATATAGCAAGCACTATAATAGGTCATCTTTTGGGCAAGTATATCAGGTACTTTTGCCAGAATCCCTTTACTTTCTACACGCTGGGGCCACCTTCATGCCAGCTTCATAACTGATTTCACTTATTCTAACATTGTTTTGYAAATTATTGTATTCTTCTGACTTGCTTCTGGATTGAATAATTCTGAATATACAGCTCTTTAGAAAGGACAAATATCATCTGGGATCTCTGAATAGTACTATACATATGCACAGCAGGGCTTAGCAATAAAATGAGAACATGAAATTACTGTTACTTGATATAGAAAAGTCTTTTATCTACTTATTAGCAGTTAATGGAAAGGTGACACCTAGTCACCCTTAATGCWCCGTTTGGCACTCAAGAATAAAGACAAACATGGAATAGTTTGAAACTCTCAGAAATGGAGTAACTGGGGTTGTGTTCCCATGAATATTAAAGCAAGCAAACTTGTGATAAGCAAATTACTCGTGTTCCACAGAGCACTGWTTACTATGATCTGTGAACTACCAAATCATTTCAAAACCAGGCCACTTTTGCGTGCAAGACACTATAATGTGAAACAACAAGCTGCTGCTCTAATGTCACAAGCCTTCCAGTGAAGACATGGGCTAAATATTCCCAACATTTGTTTTACATCTTCTGCAGTGTCTAAAGTGATCATTGCTTTGAAAATCTCAACCAAAAAAAAGCAGTCAGATGAAAYACTGAGTCTTAAAAACAACATTTAGAATGGAAACTGTAGATGTCAGAACGTGTCCAGCAACCTTTGATAAATAATGCTATAATAGCTGTTTATAAGTCCAGATAATATCTGTGGCCAGTACCAATTATCAGATCCCTAGAAAATCAAAGTTGACCAAGAGGTCTGCAGCAAGCTTTTCAGAGATCTCTGCTTTCACTAACACCCCCCCACACACACACACTCCCACCCTCGGTTTCCATCTGTGTTCTCTCTGTCTTCCTATTCTTCTTTATGTAGTTTACTATTATTCTTTTTCTAATTTTTGCCCCAATCCAGACCAAAAAGACATGAAGGTGTTTTACTGAACATACAGTTCTTCCTAGAGACATGTCAGCACCGTCAAATTAATTTCTCTTAACTGCTAACTCAGAGAAAATTAATTCTTTAACAAATCCATTTCAAAATAAAATTCTTTCTTTAGATTTCATCTTTAAAGGAGACATTGAAATAGAAATGGCTGCACTAAGATGTGAAGCCTTTTTCCTAACAATCTTATGGCTGCAGAGAAATCATTTTGGAATCAGAGACTAATATCCAATAAAAAAGCAACACTAGTGAATTAAGAACACAAGGCAATCTTCAAACTACAAAAGTATCAAAATGTTGAAGGAAGGGGAGTTTTTAATATGAATAGTTTATATCTATTCTAGGCAAAAGAGAGAAGCTTTTCCCTGAACATCCTAGAATGAGATGTAGAGATGAGAAGCAGAGGTAGCTGGAACAGAGAGTGCTGGCAAACGGCAGTTTGTAACCATGAAGAGTATCAAATCCTGAATCTCTACTACCCCCCATCTTGAAACCAAAGTTCTYGGGAAAAGGTTTCCAAAGCAACTAAACCCTATTTTTAGTCTCCTAAAATTGCCAGTGTCCCACGTAGTGGGCTGTGAGCAAGTAGGTTCCCTGATGGTGGTTCCTGAAGCTGCCAGAAGCTGGCTCAATTGGAAAGCAGGTTGTGTGGACAGCCTGGCACACCAATCACTGAGCCCTGCCAGGTGTCCCCTGAGGGACAAGGGAGCCAGAGAGACCCAAAGAGCCTAGGAGGCCCTATCTCTTCTTCATATCAGTCACTGTGGTACATGACTTGAGAACCTGGAGACACTAGCCTTCTGGAACAAAAGAAGCATCCCCAAAAGACTGCGAGCTCTGCCTTTCATTCACGGAGCACACAGAGCCAGTGGGCAGGCTTGAATGCCAGATTTCTAATCAATCTTTTGATGGAGTCAACTGTGGAAGGTTTCACTTCATTTTGTGTCAAAGCAATGCTTTCTGAGAAATCTGTTTTATTGGAAATTTGCCAAGCAGCTTTACTCTGAAGCCCTCTAATGGCTCTTCTGTTAGACTCAGAACACGAGCAAAGGTTTATTGAGGACATCTGTGGCCACAACTCTGAACCCACCTCTTCTCAAGCAGCCACTTTGGGCTAAGCAGGATATTGTGAGTCATCTCAGATAGTATCAGATGCTTGCATTTATTAGGCAGCTGAATCAAGCCCTTTTGCCTGTTAAGTTGAAATGCTTTCYTAGCCCCACTAGAGAGGTTACCGTTAGCTTAAATATTAAGCTCACTTGCCTTTACCTAAATGCAGAAAAATAAATTTAGGTGTCTTAATTTCAAACTGAATCTCACTCCCTTAGAAGTACTAGACATTTAACCCCAATTATTTGAATGGGGAAGCTTTCAGATCCATACCTTGCATTTTCTGAAATGAAGGATTAGAAGAACAATGTTTAACTTTCAGTAACTTTCAAAACAGAAACAATAACCCAACTTTACAGKACTGCTTCATTTGAGTGGGAATTGAAACTTAGGGTCAAAGTCATTAATCATAACTGAATCCTTTGTTCATTTTGTCAAATGTATTGAGAAAGATTATTTTGCCTGCATTTGATTCCTAAGCTCTCTTTGCAGCAGACTGTGATATGTTCAAATTGGGAACTGTGATATCACTGCAGCTACTAAATTACATTGCACTTGTTACTTTACTCAGCTCAATAATAATAGGAAAATTTTGACAAATAGGACCCTGTTGCCCTAGACATTGTATAAACATCTAGTCAGAGACAGTCACTTGCCAGGAGAACATTCAGTCTCTGGGAAAGAAGGCAGGCAATAACAGGATGTAAAAGGCAGAGAGAGTACACAGATTTCACAAAATGCTCAAGCCAGTTCTGGGAATATAGCACTCTGTCTGGTTAACTAGCCCTCTAAAAAGCATAATATTCTATTGTGTCAAAGATCTACCTATTGCTTAAGGAACGTGAGTTAAATCACCTCAGAATTGTCCTGGGCATCTTTATATAATCTTGCATTTTCTGCAACAGCTCTATTCACAGACAGGCAAAGTGATTTACTGAAGCAAATGAGTAGGTCAGGAGATGAGATGAGGAAAGAATGCTGGCCTCCTAAATTCAAATCCTAGTGCCTTATGCGCTAGGCTGCTACGCTTTTCTGTGTCTATAAAACAAAATAAGCAATTTATTTATTTACCATCAGTTCTATGGCCCTAATTACAATGTCATGTGAGCAATTAAATATAATTTTCTTCATTCCTCAATGTAGGCTGATCTGTCATTAAGTAAGAATACTTAATTACAGTTTACTGTTCATGCTAGAAATATGCTAAGGAATCATCCTGTTATTTATATTAACTATGCAAGGCTTTAATTCTATTAAGTTTTGTACTATCATTACTATCTGACAAATATAAATAAGAGCATTAGACTGCTTCCCCCTCCAACAAAGCTCTTAGAGAAGCAATCTCTTTGATAGGTARTGGTTGGAACATCTGCCTCATTTAATAATGTATATGGATTTCTTTTAGTTGAAAGCACAATTTAAATATGAATCAAAATATGAATGGATCAAACTTAAAAGAAGACTTAAAACAAAC
This sequence comes from Rhea americana, assembly GCF_003343005.1. Lineage (NCBI taxonomy): Eukaryota > Metazoa > Chordata > Aves > Rheiformes > Rheidae > Rhea > Rhea americana. Next base: position 6,302,519 of record NW_028186867.1, on the reverse strand, counting down.
AGCAATGAATGCTTTAGAGCTTCAGTTTTCTAATGAATTATCTTATACTGATGTATGGCTCATCTTTAGTTTGCTGAATTCTTTCAAATGATGCCAGTTACTGGCAACCAAAATGAAACAACATAGAAAAGCAAACTAAAGTGTTTACATCTATAATGGTAGCTGGACAGTCCCAGTCAGCAGGAGACCTAGAGAGGTTCTAATTTCTGATGATGATGCTCCTGAGTGTGTATACTTCTGAAGAATTTATTTTCTTACCCACAAACATATGCAATGTAAAGTATCTCTGCTGGCTTTTGTTGGAAACAAAGTTTTTAAGCATAAGATATATGGTTACTTCTGGCTTGTAATTCCCTAATGCTGCCTTTACCCTTTTACTTACTGTTCAACATTTGACAAGTCACTTTGCCCATATATCTTGTTTCCCCTTCTAAGAAAATGGGAACTGATAATTTTATTACCAACTTCACAAGCTTGCTATGTGGTCTGTTCACTTTTTGACGTTTTTACAGCTCTCTGAACTCCTAAATATTTAAAAGGTAAATGGTACAATGTAAAAAAAGTTTAGGAGCTGTAACTATATCAAAAAGCGTAAGTCAAGGACTGTAGTATAGACAAAATTGAATAATACAAAATTAGCCAGTGGCTATTTCACAAGCAATTCTATTTTAGGTTGATACAAAACCTGCCAGCAGTGAAGTTTCTGGACTTCGTAGGCTCTCCTCCCCGCTCAGCAAACGGCAGTAGGAGTTTGAGCAAGCCCCAAGGAGGAGACAGGCTCCCAGCCTAGCTGTGCTYGCCTGCCCACCAGTGGGTGCTTACCTAGACTCTCTGCAGGGCAGAAGGTGTGAATCCCATCCTGAAACCAGGTAAATCCTGCTCCTGGGGGCCTCAACAGCAGAGTTTTCCCAGAAATGAATCAGACCTCTTGCTTGAGCCACTTAAGAGAAAGACCAGAAACACACTGGCCGAGTGATTAGCAAAGCGTACAGACTAACCCCAAATAACTACAGGGTGCTGCGTCTCTCCATTAAGCACATCTTAATAGCATGAAAAAGCAAAAACTCTGGGGAAGATGAGATAAATGAAATCAAAAATACACTGTCCCCTCAAATTCTCCTGCCTGCATTGCAGTGGTTCCCTTTCATTTTCCCTTCCCCTCAGCAGGCCAACWGGCCAACTCAGCAGCAGGTCCCATGGTGGGCAAGCAAGCCCCCTGCGCAGCCATGCATTTAGGGCCACAGAGCAGCCCATCACCAGCACAGAGCTCCTACACAGAAGAAGAGCAATCATCTAGAGTACTTCTCCTTTCCCCGTGGCTCCTTCCTGGGCTCTTTGTCTCTTCCACTGACTCTRCGTGGATTAAGATGTTTCATACAGTTCTTAAAGCATGATTCAGTACTGTCCATGTCCCAGCTGATCTGGGTTTCTGTTATTGACATAGTGTGTYTAAATTATTGCTTTTATTTGCAATATTCACTGAGCTACATGGAGGGGAAAAGAAAAAGAGAAAGCCCAAACTGGAAGACAGATAAAARTGGCAGGGAGGGATGGAGGCATATGTGCAAATGTATATTTATTATAAAWACACTTGCTGGTAATTTCAGTATTTAGTCTGGAGCCACAGAAATGAACAAGCACAGAGGTTAATTTAGGTCTATCCTGAGTGACATTCTCCTAAAGAATGAAAATAAGAAAAATGGACTTATCTTTTATAGTTATTTTGGTAAAAGAACTGAARTAGGTAAGASAGGCTCAGGTTTGCTAATCCTACCTTTCCAACAGGTGCAGTAAGCAGAATCAATTGATTCAATTCATTAATTATACATTATACATCCCCTGTTCTGATGATAAAAATAATGTGTCCAGTAAGTTCAAAGTATTTCTGTTTATGTAATAAAATACCTAAAAAAAAGTTTGTTTCATTTTAATTCTACTCATATTTCATCYGAAACAGCTTGTAAAAACTGTAAATAAAAAAATTAGTCATCTAGTAAATAAAACTATCATTTCCCATTTTCTTTCATAACAGAAAGCAAAAGTCATAAAATCACAGATATATTCTAATGCCTTACAATTATGGAGCTATCTTCTCAGTTATTAAAGAGAAACAACAAATGTAAAGGAAAAGGCTATATTCAGTTGCAAGTCAACATATCTTAATGCTTACTAACCCATCAGAATCAATCTGTTTTTAACAAAATAACTAAAAAAGCAAATTCAAAGTAGGAGTGAGTTTGATTATTCAGATAAAKCTTTTTGCTTATTGACTGAAAGTGAGTATAAGTTCTGTAACTTAAATCTCTGCTCAGATGAATCAAGCCCRGGCTCTTAACTGCACTCCAGGGAGCAACAATGGTTTAAATTCAGAAGAATCAAAAAGAACATATATAACTTTCGACAGGCAAATAGTGTCATTTATTTCAATGAGATAGTCATGTTTCTAAAACCATGTTGGTCAAGATCTGAGGTATAATATCTTTTACTATACCAGCTTGTTATAGACAGAGGAAACACAACCTCTCAGCCACACAAACACTTCCTAAGATCTGAAATCCAAGCAATAAACTCCCATCTAGAAAATGATTACTCCTGAGTTTAATCACATTCAATCACCAACAATCTGAAAGAATGAAGGGTTGGTACTTGTGATACAGAAGGGGATACTAGYGTAGGGAGAAGTGATAAAGTTATTAATTTCCGAAGGGGTAGAGAAAGAAAACAAAAGAAGGCAGTCCTTGCCTTGGGAACAGAAAATGGAAAGCAGGGAAGTGGGATGTACTGAAAACTGTTCCTAATAAGTATTAAGACACAAATTTTTACTGTCCACTGAAGTTGTTAGTTTTAATATGCAGAGTAATTTTTAAGCTGCTTTGTAAATCTTCATTTTATAGCAGATGAAGCCATTAATTTGTGAAAAGTGACTGCCCTGCAAAGGCAACAACTGGATTTGCTGACACAAATGGTCCTTCTCAGGATTCTGTTTCTTTAACTGATGAAGAAAGTCACAGCAGAAGTATTGTGTTGATAGCTGCAGTCCTGTGTGAATGACTAAACCTAGTTTAACAGAACTGACTGTTCTGGCTCATGTCCCAAGAAGAACTTGTTCAAGTACCAAAATGAGATCATTACCAACAGTCTCATGAGTTGAAGAAGGACAGTGAAAGAAAKGAAAGGAGAAAAGCATTTAATCTCTTTTATATCTGAAGTCTATCATCAACTTGCTATTAAAAAAAAGTAGTGGAACAATAACCTTACAAATCTTAATAAACTCCCTTAAAATTTTCATATTCCTTTCATTTTACTCTCAGGTAGCTCCTGTCTCTGCACAAAGCTTCTGACTTGAATCTTGTATACTGGACCGATTGAGGGCATAGATAGCTTCCAGCATAATGCCCTGGAATCCGGTACAGAATAACCCAGAACCTCACACTTGCAGAATTACCAATARTCAAAATAAAAGCAATGAGTATTAACCTTTTCATTTTATTAAATGCCTCAGAAGCATTTCTGTTGTGCTTGTATTTATAGGGCTTTTTGACTAAAAGGTTAGAGTAGTTGCTCAGAATGGGAAACAAATACTCTGAGGTTTTGTGGTTCGATAAATACATGCTGTGGACTCATCTGGTGCTGAGATAATTTGCTTTGTTTAGGGCACTTGTATTGAACTATGCTCTTTAGTAATTCCATTCTGCTACAAACCCACATTTTCCTTGAGATTTCAATCAATGAACCATCCCTCTTCCCTCTCTGTAATACACTGCAAACAGTGATGGTCCAGATTATTAAACTGTTGTTTTCTGGGAAAATTTCCAGCTGAATTAATGCAGAACTGTGCTGTGGTTTAGTAACTGCTTTTAGATCATAAAAATAAAGGCTGAGATTTGAGTTGGGGCTTGAAGGACAGTGCAGACCGTGTGAATCAGGCAGCCTTCTTCCAGCACTCCCCACCACTGGGGAGCTCTCTGCAGCTTGCTTAAAATTCAGCTCTTCACCTGCAAGTCTGCACAATTTTGCAGCCGTCTATTATTTTTTAATATGTACTTCATAGCAGAATTGAATTGTTCCAACCAAAATTAGGACTCCATTTCTCTAGGTGGCATGCAAAACACGTTTGCAGTCTAAACTCTCACACATTTYGCTGCTTGCTCTTTCATCGTGCCCCATGACAGGCTCACAGATAGCTCCAGCTTTCCCTTCATTCCCTTTTCCTCACCCTATATTCATGCCTCATGCCAGCCCTCACTCAATCCAATCTCAGTGTGCCAAGCAGTTGTCCCCTTTCTGTTGCATCCCTCTTTGCTGTCCACACACCATATAACCTACTGTCTCCTCAACGTTTCCCTTCTCAGATCACCCATTTGTATTACTACAGCCCTTTCAGCTAAATAGGAGCCTTCAAAGGATGAGCTAATATAGATTGCTTTTACTGTCTCTGGAGCAAACRGCAGCAGCAAGCCTTTTGAGGGTAAAGAAAGGAGAAGAAAATATTAGCCGAAAGCTTGTCAATACCTTGACCCAGCCAGCTCTGAAAAGATAGGGGGAAAAAAATGGTACTTCAGGCAGCGAGTCTGCAAGCAGTGCAGAAAACGGCAGAAAACATGGCTCTGGTTAGGAAAAGCAAAATYGCAAGCAGGACAGAAACCGTGGAGCGACAACGTGTCCAGGCAGTCCTGGATGCATGGGCTGCCGGGACGGGTGCGACTGGCCTGGGTCTCGCTAGCTCCAGTCCTTCCCAGGGTACGAGCCGCTGCTGCAGCTCCAGGGATGAGCTACAAAGCCTGTGAGTTTCCTATGGGTGGATACGAGCAGTTTGCAGTTCCTGAGCTTTAAAAAGGAGCTACAATTCAGAATCAAGAGTTTCCCAGACAGCATTCTTTTTATATAAAAACAGTATAAACATTTGGATTTTACTAATTATATAAACTCCTTACTGAAGAAATCATAACTGACCTTTACTTTAAAATCTGTGTTCAGTAAAAGAGGATTACAATTGTTTGTAAACTTTGCAAAGCTTGTAACTCAGCTGTGAGAAAAAAAGCTTTGATTTATTTTTGTCTGATCCCTAATAGCCTCTGACAGGCTGTGAAACAAACAGTTTTAATTATTTTCTCCGTGCTGAATCTCTGATCTCATCAGTTAATCAAAAATTAACACATTATCTATTACACAGAAATAAGCACAATTGGGATTAAAAGAAGAATGATACACTAGGAAAAACAGAAAATTACATTAACACTAAACTGTGACAAATGTGACTATCTTATTGTAGCTCTGTCCTGAGATACAGGAATGTATACAAAAAAATAAAATAAATAAAGCAAAGACTTTTCCATTTATCCTGGGATTTATGGCTACTACTGAAAATGTCAGTATGGTCTCTGCAACTGAAAAATATTCAAAAGACTTCTTGCAGTTATTAATGAACAATATACAGCTCTTACACGCTGGCACAACATAAGTGTTACTTATTTTTTTACAGGAACCACTGATGCATGAAAATAACTTTAGAGCTAATCAATGGGTAATGACTGTATTTCATGAATAACACTCCATTCTGAGAACAAACTTAGCTGTAATTCATAAACAATTATTGACACTATGAAGAAAATTAATCAATGCACACAAGAAATCTGCATGTTATTTAAAATTTCTACTCTAATATTTGCCTTCGACCCTTGGACACGGAGAAATTTTTCCTACAATATCGTGAATATATTCAAGACTCTAAAGACTAGTATAAAATGCAAAAGCTAGACTTCTAGTGGATAAGACTAAAAGCCAGCAATGCCACGACTGTGAGGGGCATGCAGTAACCATGGAACTCTGTGCTAAGCTCTTTCTTAAAAGTGGTACTTGACAACCACAAAATGATCAAGACCTCTCATTTTATGGGCCTTGTATACCATGGCAGGACTTCAAGTTTTTAAAGTCTCTCCGGTTTCTTCTTTAGTAAGTGACAGTTTACTGCTCAGAATAACTAGAAGTACATGAAATGGCCAGGGCAGTAGGTAATGTGTCTCAATGCCTGCTGAAGTCTCACTGGGAGATAGATTTGTGTCTAACTCCTAAAATGAACTAGTGAATTCCCATTGGCATAATTCTCTRTATACAGCCCTTCATCCTGTTTTTTACTGCCACCTCAGTACAAAGCAGGGGGAAAATATAGAATAATTCAAGGTACAAATCAGAATTCTCCCCTATTAATCAAAGGGACAGAATTTCCCATTGGTCACATGTGTTAATGAATATGAGGATTTACAAAGCAGTGAAGAAGCTGACCACTGGAAAATGTCGTTCAGGGAGGCTGTGGAGTCTTGGAGATATTCAAAAGCCATCTGGATGGGGTTCCAGGTCAGGTGCTTTAGTTGACCCTGCTTGAGCAGGGGCTTAGATCAGACAGCCTCCAGAGATGCCCTTCAACCTCACCAATTCTGTGATTCTGTGAGTTTCAAAGAAATAAAAACCCAACTATGACTAGATATCATCAAATGTGGGGCTTCTGCAGAAAAAAACACAASTGTTTTTAATCATTCATATAACATAAAGGAGAAAAGCTGTTTGGCTCTTTAAAAATGAGGTGGATTCCTATTGTAGTCTAGATTAATATTATTAAGAATTTACAATTATMTGTAGATGACCACAGCACAAAAACATAACCATAAAGACAAATCTGAAAGAGAAACAACACTAAGGTGAAGATAAAGTAAATGTTTCCCTAAGCAGCAAATAGACTCAGGAGCTAAATATGCCCATTACATGCTACTCTGAAAAAATAAACATTTCAGAAAGCTCACTGACAGTTGTTTCTTTTACTTAGGCAAATATTAGAAATTATAAAAGAAGTCTGATTTTTTTCAGTATAAATCTCATTTAAAAGTTGTACAGAGGTGCTCATGCAAGTATAGTGCACTTTTGTGCAGGAAAGGAAATAAAATCTAGAAGGTTTTCTGATGTCCTGTGACTGCTTCTGCATGAAATATGCACTGATCTAGCTATTTCAGAACTGCATAGAGTGATGCAGGTACAAAGAAATGGACTTGGGAATATAAYTCAGAAGATACTGATATTATTTAAAAATAAATGTTAAAATGTATTTATGATGTGAGGAGCAGCACTGGAAGCTGCTATCACAAAGCATGTGAGCCTGAGCACACTGCATGGCCTGCTCCTAGGCTTCCAGTTTAATTTAAAGAAAAGGTTACTGTCATCTATCATGTTCCAAGCRTTGTCAGGAAACCAAGCACTATGTATTTTATCATTAAGAAGCCCCATCAAAGAGKTTTTTCCAACACTCGCAACGAAGGTTAGCTGACTGCTTGCCAACTGCATCATAACTCTGTTCCTTCTTCCAATTTAAAAGTATATTAAGCAGAAGATAATTGCAGGTCTTCCCAGCCATAATCTACACTGACAGAAACAAATAGCAGATGAAAGGCAAAGGATTTTGCTCTCTTCCAAAATACTAAGGGCTTTGTATTTCATTATAACAATAAATCTCCTTGTACTTAAAAGTTCTTCAGGAGATGCCTTAAATTAGAAGTAAATGAATATTATTTACAATTGTACAATAACACATATATAACTTACATACATGTACAGTAGGTTACACTTTTGTTTAATATATGATTAAAAGGCACATTATGTTTTATTAATATAATTAAGYATATGGAAAAGTTCTGTATTAGAAAGTAACTGATATTTTAACATGAAAAGTATCTAGACTTCGTAGGTTTCAACAGAAAGACTCTAAAACATGTAGAGTACCCCAGGTTCCTATATTTCRGATTAATCTATTTTTCTATGATAACGGTGCAATTTAACTGTAACAATAAAATGCTTGAAACCCTGTTAATAAATATCTGCTGTCAACAAAAGTTTTGAAGAAATATATGCCAATAGCAAGAATACGGAAAACAAAGAAATGAAGTTGAATGCATTTTTAAACAAAAATACCTTTCACCTATCACACTTGAAAATTAGAAATTTTTATGCAGGAGAGCAGTTTAATAAAGAAATGCCTGTTGATACAAATGATTCTGCAATGYAGTGTTATTTAGCAGAGAAACTATGTGCTGTTTACTAATTCCTTAAAGTGGCAAAAAAACATACATCTCAGTAGCATGATTCATAGATAGACATTTCCATCATAAATATAAAAGAAACCCTACAGGCTGCTGACAGCAATGAAAAGTGAAAGAAAGATTACTGAAATACATCTAAATTTAGGGCAGCTTAAGAGACCCATGTTTCAGTTCACCACACCATTTATTTCTTGACAGTTCAAATTTTCAGCATAATCCAAAGGATTTATTTTTAAATCTAGGCATGGATTCACATCACAAGGCAAAGATTTAACTTAGTAATTTGCAGCCTTAACRTGTCTTAGCTGTCATAATGGATCCATGATCAGCAGTTTGTAGCAGGTCCATTGCTACGATTCAAAGGACCCCCCTAGGCCTATGATTTCAGCTTTGTCACCACTAACATACCACATCCTGTTTTTTTAAAAAGCCCRCAAAATCTAAAGAGAAAGTACATTTATTTTTCAAATTTTAAAACATGCAGTATAATGTCTCCATAAAAACATATAGCAGGTAACAGCGCAAACATCAATTCAAATGAAGCAGATTTGCCATCATAAACTAGGAATAAAAGAATGCCTCTGTCATCCTCTCAGGCAAAATACTGAACCAAGCTCTCTGTTCTCAGTGTTATAGGAACACAGACTTATTTAAACCAGTGAGGGAAGCTAGGTCTAGCGCTGCAAACCCTCTGTGTGCAAACACCTGCTCTACTCTGGTGCTCCTCTACCAGTAGCACTCTACTACTTTACTCCAGCTACTCTACTCTGGTGACTGTTATTTGGAGCTCCTCCACTGACTCCCAGCAGGGCTAGAAGCCATCCTGAAGGTAGTTATCTCAAAGATATTTTAGATGAAAACCAGACACTCATGAAAGCACAAGATGATCACCTTGAACTGCTCTCCGAAACAGCCAAGTATCATTTAGAAGCATCATGTGCTACCTGCTGCTGCTCCCCTGCTGTTTGGCCTCTCTGACACCTAGAGATTGAAAGGGGTCTCCTGAGTACTGACCAATTTCTAGGAGAACGTTGTATTAACCTAAATTAGAGATTAAAAAGTAACTAAACCAACTATCTCTAAAGCTCCATTTTCAATTTATCTTGGCTAATTTATTTTTAATAGCATGCACAGCTTTCTTGACTCGAACAATGAAAGACCTTTATTTCATTGAAGGATATACAGTCTAATCCATAGGCCCATATTCACCTTTCTCCTGTAATCACAAGGCAGCACTGTTGGAAATAACACAGTCAATAACGGAAAGACTATTGTCTTCCAGCAGAGGACATCCAAGATAGCATAGATGAGCAGCGAGAGGGGAATCCAAGAAGGAGCACTCTTTCAGCAAAAGTTTGCTAAAGAAGGATCTGGYGGGAACTCAATACGTTTGTAGTCATGATGAGTATTTTTTGAGAGATCTTTGCTTTGGACCCTTAGACTGAGTTCCCTTTTTCTTCTCATTGTGGGAGCAAAGAAAGTCAGAAAAAAAATTGGATTCCAARCACAAAAGGAAGACAGAAGGAACAGGGAGGCTGCAGGGATTGCTTGGGACACTCCTCATACCGAAGGTGATCCTTTCCATAAACCTATCCAAACCCCATCTTAAAAGGAACAATTTCCTTACTGTCACTGCTCTCTGTAGAAGGTTTTCCCAGGAACTGACACCAATGATTAGAAAGAAGATTCTTATATCTTTTTTCTTACTTCTTTCTCATCTCTAATGATTAAAAACAAGTTTGTAAAGTAATTATATTTTTAGTGAGCTTGTTTTGATTCATTCTTTTGACCAAATTGTTTCCTTAAAAGTAAACTCACTCCTGTTTGATTTGAGGCTATTGCTAGATATCATGATATAACCTGATAATAAACAGAAAAAAAATGAGCTGCCTACAGCTTTTACAGAGTAAAATTGAAAGCAACATGCAAAAGATCCTTTTACTTTAGGTTAATAATGACAGCACTGGTACCATCCTGCTCTGCATCTCTACAGCCCAATGATGCTAATGCTGCAAGTGCTTTCTTCTTAACTRCGAGAGCTGGGGGTAGATTATCCATCACATGTACTAGTGCTCCTGTTGAGCTGAATGTATGATACAATACATTCATATTCAGAAAGAAGACTATGTAAAACCTCCTGCTTCCTAGCTTCAAGATCTACTTTCTGAATGAGTTTAAAGCAAAAGCAATCAGAAAAAAAAAAAAAAAGATTCTAGTAATACAAACACTTAAAGTGCTTACTACCTCTGGAGACTGTCAAGTCCTTTAAAGGGATTAGAGTTCAGTGCATCTATGCAAGCTTTACTCTACTTCTCCAGGTAAAAGGTAAAGCAGGACACGTGCCACAAAACTATCCTAGTCAAATAACATAAAAGGCTATCCCAAGATCAAGGAGAAACTTTAAGGAGCAGGAACAGATGCATAAAATTCTTTACAAAAGGACAATACTCCACGTAGAGTATGCAAAGGCAGATCAGATAATCCCCATTACAAGAATATGCAATGARACCTGGATTCTTTCAGTTTTGGGCATAATTCTGGTTCTGATCAGCTACATTTGTGCAAAGCCACCAATGAAGTAGCACAACTACCACGGAGGTCATCATTTATAGGCAAAAGGAGTTGAAAAATGGGAATCTAAGGTACTATCACTGCTCATGAAGCATGAGAAAGGTGATGATCAACCTTCTCTCTGAGGAATGARCAAGCTGAGTTCACAGGTGAGGCARTCAGAAAAATAACCTTTGTGCATTGGTAGCATACAAGTCTGAAAGAGAAAATAAACATGGCACCCCATAGTACCAYTTTTACATTCTTTTTTAGAACAGAACTGCTTGTCAAAACATATTCATAGCATGTAATTTTATTTTCAACACTTTGAGCTCCAAAAACAACAGGACAGCTTTTCACTCTCTCCATTTTTAATTATCTTAGAATACTATGCCACAGGTGGTATCACAGACATATTGGAAGACTGTATTTTKCACCTCAAAAGCTTGGTAGGCAAAAGTATTGAATAAATCAAACAATAATGTTCTTTCTTTCTGAGACACATTCAAACTCAGAATACTATTKTCAGCTCCACAGCAGCTAGAGAGTCACTGCATAATGCAACTCACAGCACAGTCGTGGAAACATGGGTTTGCCAGACACAAGCCTGGCCAAGACTGCCCCGCTCACCAGATTTGGCTCCTGCAATTCACTCAAAAAGGACCTATATGTACTAACTTGAATAAATTATTAATAAGATGAAGAGAAGCCTGTAAGTTAGTGGGGGTAGTTCTTATTTTTTCAAGGTATATTTGAGGCTAGGACCAGTAGCAGCGCCTTCTTTTTCTTTTAGTGACAGAAAACTAGGTCAGCATGGCAGGGCCAAACAACTCTAAGTACAAGTGCCAGCCCTGATAAACTGTCCAAGTTCATTCCTGTTTTGTTGCAGCTGCTCAGTTTTCATGCAATCCTTTCCTGCATGCGTTCTAGATTCCCTGAAGAATGCCTGGTACATGATCACGTAATTCACGTGTTTACTTCCACTTTCCAACACTGGGACGRGGACAGCCAAATGTAATTATTTTCCCTGAAGAGACTCACAGACACCATACCATTTTAAAGAGAATTTTTAAATATGCTACAATGTATATAAACTTCTAACTCTGGACAGACTTGTATTAATGACTTCTAATGACATCTAGATGAAGTTCCTTTYAGAAAGGTGACTAAAGCCAGTATTCCAAATTCTCTTCTCAGGCATACCCATTAAAATCTACAAAATCCCCTGTGTTAAACTGAGAAAGTAATGAGAACATATTTTTCCCACAGTATTTGTAATAAAACTAATTATGTGAACTATCTCTTACGGTATATCAGTACCCCCTCTAAAAAGCAAACATGAATGTGCCGGGTAGGCAATGGATCCACTGTATTTGATGTAATTGTTATAATCTTTACTAAAGCTGGAGTTATTCAAATACTTCTTCTGGATTAAAATTTTCAAAAGTTGCAGATTGTAAAATAATAGGATCATTCAGCACCAAATACATTTGCTATTTCTATATTTTCTTAAACAGTTTATGGCATTTTCTTTTCCATGGCTCTTACCACTCTCTCATCACATATATTACACTATCGTAAATACATACAGRGAGTATATATAAATATCAATTTAAATGCACGGTAATATCTATGTGATAAATAATGGAGGCACACAATGGGTTGTAAACATATATGGGAAATACATTTCATAAGCAGCTTGGCTTACCTCACCTGAATCTGCCCATGAATACATTTCCTGCTGATATTGGAAAATGTCTGATATTCTGAACACCTAAGAGTGTGTTCTAAGAGTGGCTATCTGAAAAAAATCAACTTCATATCATATTATTTTTTCCCCAGCTAAATGGACACTCCTTTCCMGTTCCCACTCTCTCCTGTTAAAAGGCCAAACCAGAATATCTTCAGTTCTGGGCTAGTACCTCTGTTTTTTAAATAACACAATTTCAGTGCCCATTATCTTGGGATAGCATTCATCTTAACTAACTTTATATAACTCCACAGCACAGAAGTCTGCACCTTAGCCAATCATCAGAGGACCCCTTTCCAGTTCATGGGGGTAAGTAGGCACTTGAAGGATTTGATTCATCTGGGCAATTGTAGATATGTAGTTTAGGATAAGATAGATTCAGTACTAGAAGTGACCCTTTATTGGCTGTACTGAGATCACTGAGTGAACAACTCTGATGTGGGCGTTTATAATGCACATATTTATCAACTCCATGATGCAAGATGTGGCTTCCAGGGATAGATGCCTTGGATTCCTGGAAAAGCAGTTTTTTTTTTTTTTGGAAGAACTTCACATTTTCTGTCAATCTTTGAAATCTCAGAATAAATATTAAAAATTATGTCAATTTTATTCATATTTCCTTGCATGACATTGAAAAGTTTTATAGTGCCCTCAGATTACTGGCAAATACTTAAGTGTCACTTTCATGGACATAAAGGGGAATGGAGCCCCTGTAAACCTCCAAACATCCTGAAAAATAGTCTGTTGTATTAAGTAAGGGTTTAAGGACAGGGCTCTGAAATATAAATTTTATCAGCATTGTTTTGTTATGAATGCATTACTCACAAGTAACAAAACAATAAGGAACTTAGGGAGGTCATCTCCAGTCAAATATTAACTTATCCATAATGCATACCACACCTGGTGGTAAACTCTTCGTGTGTGTATGAATATGCATTTGCACTGCCTCCTCCTCTGCATCTCTCTACTTCAGTGATCTAATTCCAAATTTCTCCTCGCCTTCAATATCAGTAGCAGGATTTCCATGAGAAGCCAGCAGACCTTCTGCTTAACTCAGTGTTACAGCTCTTCCATCTGGAAGAGAGAAACTGCCTGTAATTACCCTGCTACTTTTCCTACCATTGCTGAATGTTTCATTTCAGTGGAGGCTGGGGTGGTCCTCTCTTTCTTTCTCCCTTTCTCTCTCTCTCTTAAGGAGATATTTAAAAGATACTCTGATGAGAAAGATTAGCAGCTACCTTGTATTCTACTGCCAATGGATTCAAATTTCAAACACCACTGTATTACCTGATGGAAAGAAAGTGGAATTTTAATTACATTGTGATTGAGGTAAAACTTCTTAGGCATGTAAGGAAGAATTTCAGTAGCACTGAGTGTGTGTACATTGAGATTTATGGGGTCAACAGCTGCAAACTATAAAGATTATGGATTGAAAAGTGAAACGCTAACCTAGTCTAGCTGAAATTCTAACATTATCTCTAATTTTCCAACCTTTCAGTCTCTTTTTTGAGATCTCTACATTGCAGGCATTGTGGTTTGCTTCTTTTTAACTAATAGGAATCAGTATGAAGTCCTTGACATGTACTTAGTACATAATAAATTATTTTTTCTTTTTATACTTGTTCCATATTCAACTAAATGTATGACTGAGAATAGATTAACATACAAACACATTAACTAAGTACATACGAAAACACAATGAAGAAGAATTAGCAAGGAATAACTTGGTTGATGGAACATATCTTTCTTAACTAAGTCTGTGGGTTCTGAATATGAAAATAGTTACAAATTACAAGATGACATTTGCTGATGTGCTAACACTAGAGTCACACGTTTTCACAGTTTATTAACTGTTCACTTACTATCTCCCGTTATAGCAATACAGAGAACATTTTTTTTTCATTCCTTCGGATACAAAAGGATTTTTTTTCAGATAGGATAAAAGAATCTGCCTAAGTTATGAAATAAAATGAACAATTCATTTTGACACAGAAGCGTAGATATAAACACCTTTGTACACAACACAAATACCTTTCTTCAGTACGCTTCTAACCTGCTGGTGAAATTCTATCACAAAATTTAAATCATGTACCAGTCCAAAATTTTCACTCCAAAAACCTTCACATAGTGCAAAGTTGTAGGWTATCTTGTGTTTCTTTAGTCCACTTTCCAGGTTAAAAAGAGGCAATACTGTAGGAAGAGTAAGACATGGAAAGTTCCTGCCCTTTGAATGCTTTCTAAAGATGCAACAGTCTTCCCATTCCCACTGTTAGGAAAAAAAGGATCTTCTTCATTTTCTAACRGAATCACTAGAACTTTGGGATAGGSCATGAGGTTGATTTCTGACTGTGCACATTGCATGATTTCTAGCTTGCTCCATGGCTCTGTTTTGGCCTGTTCCAACTAGCTTTCTCCAAGCTGAAGCCTGGGTGTGGTTTAGGATAGATCACTCCAGCAGCTGCTCCAAATAAGTGTTATAAAAACACTACAACAGCCTTGACTCCCTCTGAAGCTCTCCAACACAATCCCACCAGCTCTGCACACCTTCATACAACATCCCATCCTATCCCATCCCATCCCATCCATTCAGGCATGCAAAACAAATCCTTCACTTTCCTGCCTTCAAAACACCCTTCAGACACCTGAAACATGGCCCTTTTAATAAATATTTCGGTTATTTTGACCTGAGAAAACACACACAAAAATAGCAATGTCTCGGGACCATCAGGAAACCACAGTTGTGGTGGAGACCAGGGCTAACTGCTATATAGGTGTGCACTTGGAGTCAGTCTACTTTAGAAAGGTTTAATCCTGATTAGGGCAGACACAATTCATTCCATGCTCCTAAACCCTCTTGTTTAGCAATCAGAAGAAATAAAGCTGTCAAACTGCAGCTGCATATCCCATAACAACAATAACTGAATGCCTAGTCAAATACAGGGATCCACATCTAAGAAAAGTGCCCAGATCACTAGGATTTGAGAATTCAAAGGYATGTTGCTCATTACCTTTCTCAGATGGATCCCTCCATCTTTCCCATTAGAACTGTGCTACAGTTGTAGAAATAATCTAATATTTATTAGGTGAAAAAAGAGARAAAAAAACAAGCCCTATGGCTCTGATTAGAATCTGGGATGTAAAAGCCTGAAGCTTAATTCTCTGTACTAACATGTGCAAAAAAGGGGCCAGTTTAAAGAGGAGAGATATTGGAGCTGTTTTTTCTCATCGACTTTGACTAGAATCCCCTTTTTGATCTGAAAAGCTTTTAACTGCAAATGACATGTTTCTGCAAGAAGTTTCTATTCCATTAGAAAATTCCAGACTAGCTTTATGTGAGGACCACACACTCACATGGACTGTAGATGTTGATGCTGATGAATTGTTACTTTCAGCTGTAGAATTTAATTATTTTAGTTCCATACAGCTGGTGTTATTGTGTGGTGATGTGTTTGTCTTCTGACACCTCAGGGAGGAGGACTAAATGAATTTTCTACATTCGGAGTGCCAAGGGGACAATTTGAATAAGAAATGCTGCAATAAGACCTGTATGACTATGTCTTCTGGTATGAATGATGAATCCAGGTCTTTTAAATATTGTTTTCCAGCAGCACTTACAGATTTAAAGTATTTCTTTAAAAATATTTTAGGAAAATTTCACTAAAGTTAGGCTTATTTTGACAAATGAAAGAACTGAGCTGGTTCATACTGGCTGATTTCTAGGMTGTGTTCCCACTTCTGCCTTTCCCTTCATTTTTACAGGCTAGTGGGATTATTAATCCTTCTGCTCATTTTCAGCTTGTCAGTCAATAATTTCCTCATATGGCATTATGTCTTTGCAAATGACAGCTGAGACAAGATCTGATGGACAGTCTTCCTCAGCTTCCTTCTACAATGCCTTCCTAAATACAGCTGATCTGAGGTGGCTGAAAGGACCGAATACACTCTACTTTACAATGATATATTTGCCAAGTGTGTCATATAGAAGTTTTTCTGGAAATTTAAAACCTTTCTCTGTGGGAAACAAGGAAGGTGTTTCTCCTTCCATTGCATCATGAAGTCATAAGTAGCAGAACAGTTCCTGCTATTGGATATTATGGAGGAGTCAGTATTTCTTTCCTCTAAGGCATTTTATTTGTATGACAAGTGTAGGTCCTCTGGTTTAAGAATGAATATCCAGTATTTGTAGCAGAAGCAGAAATATTGGAGAAGGAAAGAGTACCTTCCCAGCTTTCAGTTTGGACAGTACCTATCACTAAAATTGGCGTGMTGCACAGTTAGTTTAATTTCAATTTGGTGCTTGGTAAATGTCTTTTTAGGCTAYTATTATYTTATTAATTAATTATTGTTTGCTGGATTGGAGTGTATTTCTTCAAAAAGAAGACCATTTCATGTTAAAAAATCTTAAGGGAAAATTTATCTCACTGCACCCTRGAGAGAATTGTGACAGCTCAGCAGCTCTTATTTACTGAGAARTCACAGGGGTAGAAATCAATTTATTTTTGAAGAATAAACATAATTTCTCTCTTGGCTGTGAGAGGTGCTATCCCCATTTGCTAAAAWAGTAGAGAAAGTGTTTACAAAATTCAAATTTAAAGAATGAGTTTCACAGCAGACAATAACTTTCCTGAGAAAGAATGGAACACCATTTCTATAGGAGGACACTAATTTAGYAGTTTTTATGGCTGTCACCAGATCGTTTAGCTTGGCTTATCACATTGATACAGTGGTATCTCTCACTGCCATTTGTTGGAAAAAAAAATTAACTGAATGAGCAGAGATTTTTGAGCTGTTTACAAAAAGTAGAACAAAATGTTCCACCATTCTAAGAAACTCAAACTGTTAATACTTTGAGTAAATTATATGTGCATATCATAGCCTATTTACAAAACTGTAGGCTTCTTTGTTTGCTTAAGCATTAAGCCTCCAAATACCCTGAGGTAGCTCTGAGGCAGACTTTGCTATGCCCACAGTCTTGTGGCTGAGTGTGACACACTCAGCAGAACAACTCAGTGAGAGCTGGGGCCACACTGTGTCCCTTAAAAGTATTTGACTTGAATGTAGTAGTCACCAAAGTGTTGACAGAAATGGATTTAAAGGTAGTGGAGGCAGTGTCACAATAATTTGGAATTAAATCAAACAAAATGTTGACTCTCTTGAGAGAATATGATGTGATAAATCCATGCTACACTTTCTCACTGGTGGTATCTGGGCTATCTTTACTGTCATGAGCGCCAGGCTGCGGTGGGAGAAGCAATTTCCTGTATGCCTTTACAAACCGCTTTGGAATACTTCAGGATGATAACAGTTAGTTGAGTAAATATGATTAGAGTACAATTGCCTCATTCTCATTGTGTTATTGCTATAATCCTAGAAGGAAGATTCATACATGTGTACGCAGGAATGAAATTCCAAGGGAGAAGAAATCCATAATATCAGCTATTGGCCAATATTATCTGAGAATTGAATTTTTCTACCCTTGCTTTCCTACTTTTCTCAGGGGAAATCTATCCTAGTGCATGAGATCACCACAAGACCATTGAATGCCTTTTGCTAAGGCTAAAATACTGGATATTGTAGTATTAGATACAGAACGATCTAAATTACCAGATAGGTTTTTAACATGATCATGTCATAGAAATAAATAGCACATTGTAACGCAGTTCTACTGAACTGAAAAGGACAGATATATATGATAAAGTACTCCTGAATGTGAGAAAAGAAGGCAAAATCAGCCCCAAATATGTAAAGATACCAAGCACATTAAGCCTTAAGAAAAGAGTAGATCTCTGTGATGTAACTCAGAAGCCTCCAAGAGGGTWGGAAGATTGGTAAGGTTTTCTCCCTCCCTCTTCTCTAGCTTACAGAAGAAACACATCAAGTGTTATATAAAAATGGGAAAATCTCAACCTCAGTAACTGAAGTGTTGTGAGTATATTCAGCCTCAAAAAGCAAACACCTCGTTGATACTTTTGCTTTGAAGGCAGCATACACATAGCATTTCCATGCAAGTCAGCATCCTTCAGCCACTGAAAGGCAATATTCCTTTAGACTGGTATCTCACACAAAGACTAAGAAATGATCAGGGACTATAGGCAGCATTACTATTACAACTATAAATACTTGACTTTCTCTTGTGATAAATCCAAACTCATTTTATGTGTTTTCAGTGACATCCCATTTACTTTCTAAACATGGTCAGTATAATACAGAAACGTTTCCCTTGGTGCACCAGTAAAACTGAATGGGATTGCGTGCTATAAACAACAACAGAATCAATTTTTACTATCAGACACAGAATCTRTGGTAGAATTTTGTGGCTATGCTGGAAATACTTAGTGCTACCTAAGTAGCTGTACGAAATTGTTATGTTAGCAAAGCGAGCCCAATTAGAAAACACCACCATCACAGACTGGCACTTAAAATGGCAGTCACAAGAGGCAAAACAAGTCTCACATATACACCTGGCAAAGCTGTATGCACTCTCTTTAAGGATGCATTTCACCTTATGAGCATTCCTATTACAATTTTATTGCAATATTCAGGGTGTACTTAGAAGATACTATTTTTAAAAAAATATGGGTTTATTTATTTGCATCTTATTTTACAACCACTATTCCAGCCCCCAGATTCATTTCTAAAATTAAAGCTAGTGATATTTCCATATCAAAGTTTAATTTGCTTTGTAGGACATGCCCCTTGATCTAAAATACTTCATTTTAATTAGGGAATTTAATTTTCTCTAATGGAATCAGATTCCATTCACTTAATCCAAAACTCCTTTCTGAAAGAGTTATAATCAGTGTATTTTCTCAGAACTAATCCTTCTAAGGCTTGTTCACGTTAGAACATTGCACCTGTGCTGCTAAACTGATTTCAGATTGATCTACTTGCACTACTGCAAAATGTTATTGAAGTTAAAGTTAACTAGGTTTGCCCCAGTTTTAGATTAGTTTTATTATAGAGGTTAAAATTTWCTTATGTAGACCAGACACAGATAATAAAAGATAATGTGCCATTACAAGTATGTGTTCAGATGAAAGACTTAAATGAAGATTGGTCCACATTCCAGAGCATGTGTATTTGGATCTGCACAGTCTGGAGCTTGGGCTATGTCGCATCAACATTTTTTTCATTTGCTCTCTTCTTTCCTTCACCCTCTTCTCTTCAACGTGTTGCATACATGTAGACAGTGTCAGGTCATGTCTACTTCTCATTAGCAGGATGTACAAGACATTTCCTAGGAACACTTTGCATATGTTGGCTCCTTGTTAGGATGCAATTCTACCAGCACGTACACACAAACAAACRTAAATAGTTTAGGTAGATATTAATGCATGGGCATTTACTTTTTCAACCACAGATAAAGTGAGAGGAATTCTCTCCTCYTAACGTGAGTCCACTTAAAATAAATGTTCAGGGTGAGGGCTGTCTTTATCATTTTTTTATGTTTCATCAGTCCAGAAAAATGTAATAAATACAATACATTATGATAAACTCTGATACACCTTCAGCTCTGTGCTGATTACAGCTTTCACAATGTAGTAACRTGGCAACAAAATAGTTTGAAAAAACTGCATACCTTGAAAAGTAGCCAGGCTGTCATCCATTTGACCATTTTTACTACCCAAAAGACATGCTTGTAGAGCTCGGTATTCACTACTCCAGGATCTACTACATTAGCAGTCACATGGCTTCCATTTGCAGTCAGAAGATGCTGTAATCGATAGGTAAATAACACAAGGGCAAGTTTGCTTTGGGCATAGGCTCCATGGGGTGAATACGAACATCTGTATAAGAAAAAGAAAGAGAGAAGGACATGAACATAAAAATAATCAGAAGGAAAACATCATTGTACAAACATCAAACATACAGCATTTTCTGCGATATCCAGCAAACACACAGATTCAGTCACAAGAAGCAGCTTATCACCAGCGGGTGTGTTGTTTGCTGTAGTTCTGGTGATTATTCCATCGGATACAATGCCCCATTTACACAAAAAATAAAAAATAAAATTACGTGGCATCTAACAGAATATCTATGTAAAAATATTTTAACTGGCTACACTGAAGCACCAAGCTCCAGAATACCATCTCCTAGGTGACATCATCGCCCCAAAACAGTCTCCCCTTCCTAACAACATTCTTCTCACACATACATAATCCCCCTCCCACCCTGTAAATCTGTCCCTAATCATACTACTCCTGGTTATTACTATTTGTATCACAGCAGAACCTACTAGTTTCTGATTACAGCTCCTTTGTGTTGGACACACTACAGATGAGCACGGCAATCATTGCACCTGCCCCAACGACACATCAGATTACACACAGCTAAGGAGAGGAATTAAAAGGTGAGGCAAGGAGAGTGGCTGCATACAGTGCAAGTGTAACCACAGTTACATCATGTACAACTCTTAGAACAGAGAAAGCTGGCTGAGCTAGGCCTATGCCAAACAGATGGTACAGTGCTGATGCATAAATGCACAAATGCTGAGAGTCAGGGCAAACTGTTGCCTCTTGAGACTCCCATGCACCTCTCTCAACCTGGGTGCTGAATCTGCCTTTTTTTTTGGAGTCAAACATTTTAGGAACTGCTGATTAGCTGCAATCAACCACATGCAGGCAGCACTATTTTTTTCAAATAAGCAGGCTAGTTCTGGACAAATTAGCAGGTATATCACATAAAATGCTCATCCAGATGTAAGCCTCAGCATCACTTTCACAAATTCCTATTCCAGGCCAAATCACTCTTGTTGTTACTATAGGCCTTTCATTTAACTTTTTTTGTGCTTAGCAGAACCAGAGGTAATTCCTAGCACTACAGGCAACTCATAGGCAAAGCAGGCAGGAGCAGGCCTGGAGCAACAGATTTCTGGAAGCAGCAAAACAGCGATGGTCCTTATCCTTTTTTGCCTAGGCCGAAGTCTGGGGAGATGTGCTGCTTGCTGCTGATGAAACGGAGACTGGGGTTAGAGCCCTCAGGGCAGCAGCTACTGCTGGTGGAGCAAGATAGAGGAGCACCCACCTGGGGGCTGATCTCTCTTTCCCAGCTGCTGTTGCCTTCTCTTTATTTGCTGTCCTGACACTCTGACAGTAGCAGASTATAGCTCCATTCTTAGTGCAGCAAATGTCAAAGCTGAGGATGTTCCTGTCCTGCAGAAAAGCCTGCCCTGAGTTTTCTGTGGTTATTGCAAGGTTTTATTATGCAGAGATGCAGAGACCAAACAGCAAATATTTCTCAGAATTCATTTCATAATCTCATTTTAATTCAATATCTAATTTATAATATTCTGTACACTTCACCATAGAACCCCTTGCATGCTAGCAAACRGGCTGGTTCTCTGCAGAGGTATAAGGCTACTGAAGCAATTTAATTGTTAGCATTATCTGAATGGACTCAGAAATTTGGAGAGACAATAGTATATCTTACAGCTCAGCTACAGGAAGTGAAAGACAACAGCATTAAATCTCTAGTTCATCTCTCTTCTTTTTTCTGCTCTTTTCTTGTTCAAGAGAAACACAAATAGGCAATGAAAGTGTTATATAACCTGAGGTAGAATAAAAAAGGACAGCAGATCATAAAAAGCCTTCGTACTAACCAACAGCCTGAGCTCTTACATGCTGGATAACATAGCTCCATCATCATAAAGATATCACTTGCACCTCAGGGTAAAATGGGCTATTTCAAAAATAAAGAACAATTACTACATGACTATAAAAGTGACTTGGCATTACTCAGGGAATTGCAGTTATATTTTAAATTCAGTAATGTCCATATCCTCATCTGAAACACTCAAAATGTCACTGTATGCGTCATGCATATTAACTGGAAGGGCCAGATCCTCAGCCGCTACTGGCTTCCCTTGTGCAGCAGTGCAAGGCAGATCTAACTCTACCCTTGGGAAGTCCTTATCTGAAGCAGCCTTCAACAGCCTGGTGCTTCCTGGCATTTCTTCACCAGTGCCACTGTTTCCCCATCAGGGAAGAATGTAAGCTAGGGCATGGGACAAGACTTACTGTATTGAATGACAGYGATCTTGTCTAGCAAGCCGCTCACCGAGAAGCAGGGTTAGGGACTACTCTAACTCATTCTRTCTGGGTCTAGTCTGGCCTTCAATAAGGCTCAGGAGCCACGTAGAGGGAAGGTGAAAACTCCCCATGACTCTCTCTCCATTCTCACATGCTGCATGAGCGCTATTTCAACTTATCTTGTGGCAAGGAAGCACAAACTACAAGGACTAGATCCTCGAAAGCCTTGTACTTTGCATGTATATCTATGTCAGGAAAGCATGAGTGCTTAGAAGATATTAAAAGCCATTCAACCAGTATGGAAGACTTTTATATCAYAGTGCAGAGATGGAAATGATTTCCAAGGCAGTAAGTAATCAGACTTCAATAGTGTACTATAGAGATCAAGGAYGTAAAACTTAATAAACAGAGCAGATGCTTTTAGCAGCACCCCATGCTGATCACCTGCATTCTTTCCACTTTTTGTGTGCATACGATTTTTGCTTTTCAGGAATCTATTATCACTGGACTATATAAAACTAGAATAATCTGTGATACAGAAYTGATGAGTATTTTAATTGAACCACTGTTTTATTTGTGAGACCTAGTCTTATTATGTTCATGCTTTGTTTAAAAATGGTTTATTCTATTTAAATTACATACTGRGGGAAAAAATGGTCACTTAGCTTCATTACATCTAGTCTTGAGYTTATGAATTAGAAAAATGCCTTGTCTCCTTCACATATGCTCCTGTACCATAACTGCATATCCCACGTACATACTTATATTCCTATACATAGAATGCTCTAGGTGACCCTGCTTGAGCAGGGGATTGGATTAGATGATCTCCAGAGGTCCCTTCCAACCTTACTGATTCCATGAATGACCTTGCTTCAAAGCCTATGCATCTAGATTTAGTCTTTCTCTTGTCTCTCTATGCTCTTTCTATATATTTTCAGCACTGAACAAAACTATAACTGTACATTAAATAAAGTAATAACATTGGCAACATTACACATCTCCACATCTCTTTTCTTTTCTGAAGACTCTAAAAGCCTTCTAAAATAAGTGTGTATTAAAGAGGCTCAACAAAGTACAGCGTGCAAGCAGTGCACAGCTTGCCAGTCAACCTCACTGGCACAGTAGTGTACAAGGGGCATCTGCAACGTCTGGCATATACACATGCTGGCAGATCAGCCAGAAAGTGAGGAGATACAGGTGATCAACGGCCCAAGTTCCATCACAATAAATACTACCAACCAAGCTCTAGCTAAGTCGGACAACTCACRTTGTGAGCCTGGCAGACCACTGCATGGTCAGCAGCTGGCAAAAGTGAAGCAGTGGAGGCAGTAAGCATGGGTTTAGTGGGAAGAAGTCCAGTGGGATAGAGCAATGAGGCTGACGTTCTACTAGAGAAGCTCATGCCCATCCATTCATTTGAGTGGGTCTCTCTGTGGATCACAGCGATCACTATTTCTGCTACAGAAAGGAGTATCCCCTGGGGGGGATGGTCCCCAAGAGCATTGGCCCTGTCGGTAGAGAAGAAAAAGAACAACTCACAGCTCACTAACTGGAAACTATAGAAGGAGTTAAAGCGGACAGAATTTAATTAGTTGTTTTGAAATCTGGCCAAGAAAGCAGTAATAGATAACACTTTCTTCTTCTTTTAAAATTAACCTTTCGTTGATTCTATCTTGATGGAAAAAATGGTCAGGATAAGGCAGGTTATGCATTTTCAGTACAAATATCTTTTAGCAGAAATTACTGTTTTCCATGTTAAGATTTTTTTTTGCAACTAAATTGGCAAGTTTGAATTTTCACTGCAAAAATTCGCGATGTAAAGAGAAAGGGATTGTTTTGTATTTTTGCCAAAATAAAATAAATAAGTATTCAATTTTGGAGTGAATGTCTTGTGGTTTGATGACTTTTTTTTTTCTTTTCCCAAGCAGCTTCCACTAGAAGCTAATTTTACAACTCATCTCGATGGTGCTGTCTCCAGCAGCAGTCTCTCTGGCATGCTGGGGCAATGTATTTGTACAAAGTAATGAGAAGCCAATTTTCAAACTAGAGCCTGCAGTGACTAATTAGGTGTTTAAGCACGAACTCAGATGTTATCCAAGTTTGAACACTGRATCCTTGTTTACCATTTCCCGCAACTACCATTTTTTACTCTGGTTTCTTTTTTTGTCTGGCTTTAGTTGGTCTGTATGTCTGTATTCTGTAGAGGTCTCCCATCTCGGTCTAATGGTATCAGGCTTAGGCTACAACATTAAATCAGCTCAAGGGACCCACTGAGTAATGAGAGCATCAAAATAGCTGATCTACACAGCCCATTTTCTCTACACCTACTGTGTACAGACTCTTACACTGCATTCTGATATTTTCTTTTACACCAAGAGCTGCTTTTTGCCTTATGCACACATGTGGAAGGAAGTTGATATGCACTGACTGGAGGAAGGGYGCAATAATACCATCCTTGCCCTTTCCCACCACATCTTGAAAGAAAAGGCTCAGAAACCACGTGACTGCGCTRAGCAATATACAGCTATATTTAACCTGACTGATGCTAGCAGTAGAGTTTTTCTGATATGAACCTCTTTTATACCTCTCTTGTCTTGAACATATCATCTTCTCCTCACTGATCATCAMACTCCCCAATTTCCAGTGTGTTAATCTAGCTGGAGGGCTGAGTGCACTAAGATCAAACTGGAGAACAACTAGATTGCCACGTACTCCATTAAAASAGAAGTGATGCAAAATGTGGGTGACATGCTGGGGTTTTTAATGAAAGGCCACACAAAATTTCAATAYATGCCTTAGGATGAATCAGTGAATTAAGCAAAACACAGACTTGCTGTATTAAAACACCTTAAGTGTCTTAGTGATATATGTATTAATCTTGCAATACATCATCACCATTTCGTAGTCAAGAATATAGAGATTATTATTAAATACTCATAAAGCTTTCATAGGCTTAGATTTTCTGTCTCTAGGGAATACAATGCAAGATTTTTCAAAATTTCTGATAGATTCTGCAGATTGTTTTAGAAATATACAGAAATATATTGCAGAATACAGGTACATCTTTTCTGGTTCTCATAAGCTTTTTTTTACCTCTCTTTTTATAATAAACAAAGCCTGAATTATAAATATTGCTTATTATATTTATGCAGATTTCCTGACTGTACTACAAGTATTTATCCTRTGTATACATTTGCTAAGTCTTATCTATTGTGATTTTCCACTAATACAAAAAAAGAAAGTACAGAGATGGAGAAAAAAAAGTTGGATAAATCAGAATATGCATATTACCACTGAAAAATAATGTCTTGCTAATTGAAAGAAACAAGCAGATGCATTAGTAAAACAGATCCAAAATCTAAGTAKTTGACAGATCTACTAGGCTATATTACAGCTGTGTTTTGTACTGTAGTTGTTCTGTTACCCATTGCAAGTAATGCTATAGCTTACTGTATAGTTACTTATTTCACATACATGCATGAATATTTTGGGTGTCCATTGGCCAATTACTAGACAATTACTTCTTCATGCATATTTTGTGCATTTACATATGTAGCTCTTTTTTAAAAAAAAGTGTTTATATATTTATAAATATTTATACATGTAAAAGTAAAGGCAGCCTTACCATACATCCATGTATTTGAACTCAAATACAGAAGTCACAGTAATTTTGAACCAATAAGCACTCAGGCAGTAGTGACTCCTGAAGCATCCTCATAAGCCTGTGATGGGCACACCAGAAAGGAAGGATACTAGACTGACAAACTAAATTAGTGGTTCTACACAAGACGAAAAGCAAGCACTTCATGCGTTGGCAACTACAGTATTACTTGAACAGCCAGAGACAGACTGCAGTTTTCCACGCTGCCTGGCTGGGTAGCTTGTGCTGACCCACAGACAAAGTAATGCCTGAGACTATCCACACCTTGGAGCATCTACCTCTCCCTCAGCAGTGAGCCACACCATGCAGCTTTGGCCAAAACTGGACTTGGTCTAAAATCTTTCAAAAAGTGAGAAGGCAGTATATTTTTTTCCCCAAATTAAAGGATAAGTATAAGGGTAAAAGCTCAGAGCTGGGAGCTGCTCTTTCTATGAGGCAAAATGCTGCAGATGGTCTATTAGTATTAGCTCACTTCTCAGCAAATCAATGAAGCTTGGGCTTCATTCAGAGTTCAGTAAGTGCCACAAGCCAGAAACTGCTCCTTTTCTAAAAAAGCCATTGCTTCCCAACGTTCAGCACTTTGCTGCATAAATGCATGGCATTCAGTGACTAGCCCCTTGTTTATAGCATGTACGAAATGCAGAGTGAACTTACTGTCATYAGAGGAGCTAGTGAAGGACTCTGGAAGATCTATATTATTAAAAATACTTCTAAAAGATAAAATCAGCAGGGGCTTGTCATGATGGGCCATCCTGATGGAATGAATGCATCACTTACCTATGGCCAATCCCTCCTCCTAATGTAGGTGGGTGAGATGTCAAGAGCGCTCATTTCACTACACTGATTACCTTGCCAAGCGTGGCTCCATTGCTGTGTGCTAAATGCAAATTCTCAAATGTATGAAACATGGAGGCAAAGACTGGTCTTCTTAAAATCTGAGCAGAACCAATGGCTTAAACAACAGGTAACTTTTCTGTATATGTTAATTTTAAATGTTTTTTGTTTTTGTGGTCAACTATTGTTGACCAGTTCAAGTTGTAATTACTGTAATTTCATTTTCCCAGGAAATACATCTCTTTACAGAGAATGATACAAGCTGATTCTTCTGAGGTACCATTTTTCTATTGTGAGTTTATATCATGCAGTGTTAAGTACTTTTTAATATTTGAAGTGGCATTTGAGCCTAATGGTATCCCTTCACTCAATTAAAAAAATCYCTGTCAARCAAATAAATACATAAATAAAAGCAAGCAAGCAATGTTTTGCATAGCTGCAGCCAAGAACAAGATCAAGGCTCCAAAACCTATGTTCTATGTCCTCATGACCCTTTTGAGTCAAGGGGGAAACTTAACTGCCATATATCTTTTCATATTATCTCTTGGGTAATCTGGATCTCATGTAATTGAAGATTGACACATATCTTTTCAGATGATCTCTTGGATTAAATCAAGAAGAGCTCTGAGGCATTCTCCATTTACTTGTATAAGGCAAAAAGTTTCCTAACCCTTCTACAATAGGGCTTTTAAGTTCAAAGAAGCAAGAGGTCTTTTTATAGTTTCTTCTTCTCTTCCATAGRAACACGAACAGGGTGTTTTCCACTGGAACATAGACAGGGACATAAAATGGCTCAGTAATAACTTGAACAATCCAAATCTTATTTCCATTTTTGATAAAATCATATTAAAATTGGCATAGTGTTTGCAAAGCAGCTTCAGATTCTGAGTTTTTCTTTCTGGGACTGAAAGGGAACTAACTATAGAGCCTGTTTATGCATAAGAAAATGCTGCCATTTCAAGTCCAGTCAAGTCCAATCAAGCCTAGTCACCAAATGCAATGAGTGGATTTTCAGTAGACTATGTGAAATTAGTTGGTTTATGTGAAAATAGTACAAGCTTTAATTTTGTGATGGGCCAAACCTACTGCACTGCCTTGGACTTGAAGAAGAGCTGAATGTATGACTTGAATGTGCACAAAGAGTACAAAATCCTTTTTTCCCCTGATGTCTGTAAATACTGTGCAGAAAGAGTGTGTAATCACTCTTGTGTCCACAGAAGCAAGATAAGATTATCAACTGAGACACTCAAAAAAAATTTTAAATATCAGTTTTTATTTGTTAAAGCAATTAGCAACTTCTGCTTTTTCGATGTTTCCTTACTTAGGATAAGAAGACCACAGCTTCAAACAGACAGAAAATTTACTATATCACAATAACTGAATGAAGATAAGGAACAAGCTAATAAACAAGTAACCTGTTTCCTAAAAACAGTCATGGAAAGTCTTCCCCTTCTGCTGGAAGATATGTTAAAGAAGAAAAATAGCTGAAATGTCAACAGCTGCAGGAAAGATTCAAATATATAAGTTCTCTGCACCCATAAAATGACTGTTTGTCTAGATGCAATGGGAAAGGTCTTAGTTTATATGAGGCTGTATGTTGATAGAGTCCTTCAGCCACTATGCGATGTAAATAAGAGCCTGGAAAGGCAGGTATTTTACTTTAGAAACCTAAACAAGCAAACTTTAGCAAACAGTAAAAGCAATCCAGTAAAATGCTGCTCTCCTTTATCTAAGGGTTGTTAGGTTGTGGCYTTTTTTCACTCCATCATTTTGGTTTGCCCTTAAACTATATTTTTCAGAGAAAAATTCTCTTCAAACTACAAGAAACTAATAACCAATTGTGGCTCACAGTGGTCTGTAACCAGCATTATAAACTGGTTATTTTAAACTACCATAAGAGACAGTAACAGCAATCACTTTCTCCACCATCCAGTCTTAAACTTGTTTTTTAAATTTCCCAATATTATGTCACCCTGGAACACAGTAAACAGGGATGTGAACTACTAGTAATGGAAAACCAAATATTTCCTAGGGAGGGGCAAGGCTTGGGGCCAGAGCTCCTGCGATCTCAGTGAAGAGCACATGAAATCTCTTCCCCTTACAAAACACYCCAGAACTGTATTCACACAGGTGGTCCAGGAAATACTAACAAGAAATTTTGTGACYGAACTCTGAAAAATCAATATACAGTCATAAAACTTCGCTGCCTCTTCAGCACTTGCTCAGTGGTTGTGCTTCTAGGGCAGCTCCCTGGCAGCTTAGGCTGGCGCAGGTTGGCGCTGGGACCTTGTTGTCCACCTCCTTCTCCTCCATCACCTCCACCACACCTGCTCACCCTGTCTCTCCCACACAGGYGCACAGCTTAACTCACTGTCATTCCAGTATAAAGCTGGACAAACCTCTTTAATCAGTCCAGTACAGAATTGTATAAAAGCAAGTTAGACAGAGCTCTCTTGTAAAAATAATTAAAAGATCCACCTAGACTGGCAAACTGATTGACCTTCAGTGGAAATTCAAATACTGAAAAAACATTTTGAGCTGAGAATGAAAATATTTCATGCAAAAATTAGAATATTTTAATTTGAAGATTTCTGAAGTGCCTTGTTACAGCTAGCATCACAATTAAAAGCTCTTAGACTTCTCAGAGAGCTACAGTGATCCACAGGGCACCTCACTCTCTATCCTTCTTGGGAAGGTAAAATAACGTGGTATACAACTGGTCCCTGCTTCTCATCATAAGAAATGCAGGTCAACTGCAGCACCTTCTACATAATGAGAACAGATGAAATTACAATTGTTGTAAGACATTTTGACAGCACTAAAACTACTGCAGGCTAAAATATTTGTTTTACAATGACTTATTTTATTTAGATTTTTTTTTTCAGAGAAAACACATTTTTTACAGAAAACTCTGTTTAGTCAAAAGACCTATTTCTAGTCTTTTGAATAGACAAAGTTCTACTTTCCTGTAAGGAAAGGTTTAGGATGATGAGCAAAGAAGAGGTTAAGAGTTACCATTTTTAATCTCCGAGGCAGAAATCTGCCTTTGAGTCCTTCCACTACAGCTTCTCATCCTTAATGCACTTGGCAGCATCAGGGCTGTTTGGTTGCAAAGAACCAGAAGCAATAGCATTGCTGAATCCAGAGGAGATTTGCTGAAGGCAAGCTGATCATTTTGACTGTGTCCCCTAACATGCTGTTCTGGGGATTTACAGGCAAGTGTGCTAGCCTTCCCCAGATACACTCCACAGCTCAAAGGACAACACTGCTGAAAAGGTATTGTGAGGATGGTGGAAGCTGAGGCAATTGAGAGAACAAGCTAAAAAATTTTGAATAAGCACCCGGAACTTGAACTCCCAAGCTTTTAAGGTTCACTCAGCCTTAATGAGTTTTTCTGCTCACAGGGAGAAGTTAAACTAACCTTCACCTCTCAAGGGTGACAATCTATCTCTGCTCCATATTCTCTGCAAGTCCCTTTTGCCTTCTCTGTCAGACTAGCGCAGTACATTAACTTTCAAATTATCATTGAATTGTCTTGCCATTTCAGAAAATAGCATGTGTATGAGATCCATCATCTTTTATGCTACAGAGAGTTGATTTTACCCATTCARTCTACAGAGGAGGGAGAGGCTGAGTAGCAGAAACATGCATATATCAAATACCTCCAAACACGTTGCGTTTTTGAACTTGCTCAGAAACACTTTGTCCTACTAAATCATTACCTGTTATTAATAATACATTATTAAGACCATCAAATTCTTTTAGACAAGAAAGAATTTAACATTGTGACCCATAAAATAGCTWTATTTAATTTTCCAGAATACATTCAATTCTGACATTATCTTTGTGATAGAGGTGTCACACCTTTACTGTTCTTCAGAATAGCAATGAACCCTAAAAGTATTTTGACTAGATAGAATGAAGGTACACTAATAAATTTCAAAATTTCCCAAGCTGATATTTTGATAGAAATATATCTTCATTTTGTGTTGCAGGAACGGATGGAGATCACCTGTGGCTTACAACAGAAAAAAGACACACACTACATAAGAACTTAAATCACATTTTTTGGACTGATGAGAGAAGTGGTCTTCAGATATTATAATAGCCCACTTTTTTTTTTAATTAATTCATAATATTTGAGATCTGTGCATTAACCAGAACACTAATTTTCCAGGCCTGCAGAGTCAATTTTTGCAATTAGCACTAATTGCTACAAAAGGAAGGGATCATTTTGCAAATCAGCAAATCCTTTCACATTTATACAAAAAACCTTATGCAAAGAAAGACTAAAATATCTTTATAAGCATTTGAATATTTATACCTGTGAATACATAATCATCTAACTGTACATAGAAAAGCTTGGAAGTATGTTGCAGGAAGGACACTTTAACTGAAATTAGCAGCAGGTAGTACTTAGTATTTAGTCCTGTCAAGGAAGTATAATTTATCTTGTAAATAGAATCATTATATACAGTAAAAGTTATTGTGGGACAACCGTTTAAATGATATAATACAAACAAAAACCCCTACTTCCAAATGAAATAGAATCTATAATAATGTGTATCTTGTCTAGAAAAATCTTTTATGATTACAATTTCTATCCTTTTCATATAATTTTATTAATGCTGTAGTAGTACTAATCAAATTAGTTCAGTGACACAACTCTCCATGTCACCACGAAAGACTTCTGTATTGATTAAAATGGATTAACAAATAAAAGGGAATTATTTAAAATTTCTCCTACTTCATCCTATAAATTTTCTTTATTATTTATAAATTTGGAAATAAAACAAAAGTATTGTGCTAATATTATGCTACATTAACTACACATTTACTTTTGACTGTATYGAACATACTGTACACTAGTGGAAATTTTAACTTGACTCTCATGAATTCTCCCATAAGGAGAGAATTTAGAATTTACAGGTGACAGATTAGTCATGAGGAGGCACAGGAGGAACCATCTGGGAAGTTTCCCTGAAGTGGTCATTTTGTTAATTGCTGACTCATCAAATCATCAAAGGAAAAGGTTTTAAAAAAAGTTCAAATAAAAAAGTGCTTTGAAATTGATGAAAATATCTTACTTGAACAAGATGAATTTTAAATTAAAGTTTTGGAGTTTCGATATGATCACATTTTACTTCAAAATATTAAACACAGTGTACTTATAAGGATTATTACAAACTAAATTTGAAAGTAAACATTTTGAAATCACTGAAATAAATGCTTTTGGTCCAAAAAAATGTATTAACATTTTACAAAAAAAAATCAGCTTTTAAATTTTTCATTGCTGTTCATGGATGCTATTTTCAAAATCTCATCAGTTCTTCTGGGATAAAACCTTCAACTTTTCTCTTAGACTTAATTGCAACTTTTTACCAGGAAACATCAAATACACTTAGGAAGCCATGATGAAGGAGACTATTTGTCCAAGAACAAGAGGTCTCCAGACACTCTGCTGGGGAGATTTTCCCAGCAGTGTGCAACAGCCTCTGCTACACTGCCTAGCAGAAGAGATTAACTGAGCTGCCTCATCTCTCCAGTATCCCCCTGTCCTGGGSAGAGCTGTTTGCCATATTTAACATCAGCTGGGATGTACATGTCAGCTGGGATTTCTGGAATTCCTTTCACTTCAATCTCTGCTGTCCCTGACATGATTCATGCACTAGAGCTACAGGGAAAAAAGCACGGAAATTACCTGGGGACTATACCATTTTGGGAAACTACATAAACACCCCATCAGTTTCCTTTGCAGTAATAGAGCAGAGAAAGGAGAGCAGAGAAAGTGTGAGTAACTGTTCCTGAACGTAGAGGAGACTTGGACCAGAAAAGGAACTCTGTTACTATGGCTGGGGAGTTCATAAATCTGTGATTCACAGCATTACAGGGCCCATTTGGCATGCAAAAAGAGAGGRTGATGAAAGGAATAGTTAGTCATGGAGAAAAACCTAGACAGAACACACCAAGATGCTGCTTACCTCTGGGAGAGGACATCTGAATGAGTGTGACACAAGAGGAAGCACTTCTACAGCCTTGGAAAATGAATAAGGTCTTTTTTTCTTGAATTTTCCTTAAGTTTCTTCTTACTTTTGTAGCCAGAGTACCTGAAGGAGAGCCCTCTATCCCTGCCTTATAAGAATGGTTCCCGGCCATGAACTCTATGGAACTGTTTAAGCCTACCTCAAATGAAGACGATGGCCCTATACTCTTCAAATATTTGCTAAAACCAGGCAGCCATATTCTTCTGAGGCCGTATTTTTTGCTCACACTTTAAAAAGTATTATTTAAGACAGGCAAAAGAGGAATAAAGAATATGACAGTTATGATGTTCCACTCTTAGAGTRCAAACACATTATAGTCAGCATGCAATTGCGTAAATCACCATTGCTGAAATGTTTGCAGATAGTGTTTCTGTTAAACTTTCACCTTCTTGAAAACAGTAGTATTCAAAGCAAGGATGAAGGAGAATGATTTGCCTTAAGGATCCCCTTGTCGGCTCATGTCTGAAAATGGTCTGGATCTAAAAGACCACAAAAGTGTTTGATGTTCTTCATATATACTTCAGCAAAAGAACCGGGAGAACAGTCATCACTCTGGTGAGTTTGCATTTTTAATAACACACATGAAACAAGGTATGCCCCGCCAGATTGGAACAAGCTCTGTCCTGCCTTGATGTACCCATGCTGTGTCTCTTTTAGTGGTGTGTGTGGGAAGAGAATGGGCAGGAAGGGCTTAAATGGCATTTGTAGGACAAAAATAGGACTGGGGTTTGGGAGAGAAGATAGAAGGAAAAATGGAGAGAAAAGGAAGAAATGAACTGGTGAGTTGAAATAAGAAAAATGAAGAGAAGAAAAGGATGAGATAGGAAGGGAAAAAGCAAGGGAAAGAAAAACACTGAAAAGACACAGGTGAAGATGAAACTATGAATATAGAAATCAAGTAGGTAAGCATGAAGAGAGATATAACAAAGGAAGAAAAATTAACAACAGCCAAGAAAAATCAAGAAAGGTGTAAATTAATGCTCCCACCAAAAAGAGCTGAAAGGAGAAATCTGGGATAAATCAGAATGGTGAGATGGTAAGAAACACAAATGAAAGAAGAAATGTGGAAGACAGTAGTGTGAGCTGTATTTAATACTGTTGCTATCCCTGTACTGGCACAGAGCTTTCCACAACTATGTCTTATCCCATTGCCCTGTGGTCTCTGTGATATGGATGTCTTCTGAGCTCCAATCAGAATTCCAAGCAGCAAGAACAAGCAAAATAAGTTCAGGAGCTATGGCCACAACTGTGATCAGAAACCCAAAGTCTTCCAAGCAGGAGAATGATCCCATAGAAAATATGTGGTAAAGCAGAGTACTCAACCTCAGTTTACTTTCTCCTTCCTGTCAGGGCAGTCTTCTGCCTTTCCTTCTCTGCCATATTTGATGAGTGGATCCCTCCTTTGCTACCATTACACACCTCCAGTTCGRACACCGGCCCAACCAAAATCTATGAATGATGAACAAGGGCATGRCAAACAATTCAGTCTGCTGCTATCAGTAAATTTTCCAGCATAGAGTGCAGCTCCCTTTCTCCACTATGAGTAGACTCRAAATTGTTTTGCTGCCTTGCTGCAACCAACCAATCAGGGAACACAAGCCCAAGTCACAAAACAAATTATGGYCAACTACTGCAACTCAAAATAAAGAAAAAGCCAGTACAGGATTTTAAAAAAGATTTCACATTCACAAGAGCTGAAAAAATGAGAGATGCCATCACTGGAAAACTATGGCAATTCATGGAACACTGTTATATGATAGCATTTACCATAGCTATCTCTACCACATCCACTAAAGCTCTTAAATATTACTCTGAATCACAAGGCATCTCTGGGGTCTCATGATGTGGACAGTGACTGTGTACAGTACTTTGCAACAGTCCTCTAGCATTGCTAGGCCATCCTCCCCATGCTGCTAGCACATATTCAAACAGCAGCACCATTTAAGAGAGAACTAACAATTCTCCCATGTTGGAGCCTATCAGTAGTTAAGCTTAAAAAAAGGGAGCATCCTCTTCCAGATGAACCAAGAAAAGGTTTGGAGCTCAAACCATAGGCCCTCTTGAAGCCACTGGTGCACATACATGCTTGTATACATGTAGAGCAGCACTACCAGCTCCCAGCTATTCCAAACATTGCAGGGAGTGTACAAAATCAGTCAGATTCTGTCCTCCTTTATGTCTCTTCATACACTAATAAAGTTGAAATGCAAAAGGGCAGGATTTGGTACAAAAGCTGCAAGTAAATCTCTTTTTTATTTTATTTTATATTCTTAGAGAAGGTTCATCAGATTGGTCATACTCACACTCAACAATAACTTTTCTAATGGAAACATTTCTAGTTCCTTTAAAATATGAGTTAATAATAATGAACCATAGATAAGGATGATCCTAAGCTAAAGAGGCACAATACAAGGCTTTGGTATAATGAAGGAAACTATTGTTATCAAGAGACACAGAAGAGCCACATTTAATTTTGCTTTGGCACTTTACCCCAAAGAAATACTAATACACTCCCCTTAGTTCCCTTGTGGTGCCATCCAGCACACGTACATCAGAAACAATGAATATATATATCAAGTGAAGAGTAAGGGTAATTTCCTGTGGTTGTTTTACAAGCAAGAGATTAAACGGCTACTACCCTGCAGAGTTTAAACAATGTGCTTGTAATAAAACGGATGCCACAGCATGTAATCAGAAGTCAAACAGAAAGTTTGACAAGCTTAATGCAGCATTCATATGTAAAATGTGCACAGTGGAAACAGCTTAGCCCTCTAATTTTGGTCTGTGTTCCAAAATGAAACCTCAGGCCRGGTGCCTCTAATACCTGCTGARGTCCTTGTTAAAAGCTGAGGACTGRGACACAATTTCTACACGGAAATGGTGTGAAATGCAGAGTGCCTTTATACRAGCAGAAATTCTTTGAAGCTGACCTGAAGAAAGACTGTAATTGAGCTTACTGGTAAGCGAGTAATTTCCACAAGTGACTGCATGTGGAAAATTTTTAATTCATCTCAGTTATCCTGCTCGTTCCTCAATTAACTAAACCACGCTACACAGTTCCTGTGTGACACCAGAGATATTCACCGCATCATTTGGAATCCTCCTAATGGTAAAAAAATCCCATGGGCATTCAGCGACAGTTTTTCTACATGAAGGTACATGGTGAGAACGTGGTCATGCAGYTCCATGGATTTCAAATAAGAAGAGCGGCTTTTTTTGGATCTCGGAAAAGTGCCAGCTCTTTGTCACTTCAGCAGAGCTCAGAGAGTGACACAGACAGGGGCTCGCGTATTTGCAATGGTTCGCAGGGATGCTCTCGGGGATGACAAGGGCGGCGGGGATGCGTGACACAAGCCGGGACAGGGAGGATGCCGGCCAGCTGGGAACAGCTGCTGTCGGTAGCTGCTACGGAGGTGACGGAAAGGGAAGCACCGAGTGCCTGAGACACGCCGGAGGCTGGAGGCAACGAGGAGGCAGGCAGCGGGGCGGGACGCCRGAGCAAGAGGACTGCCACCTGAAAGGGGCCGCAGCGGCTGCCAGCTGGCAGGGCTGGGGCGCAGCCGGCTGYGGGCTGGCGCGAGGGGAGCTGGGTGCCAGCGGGCAGCGCTGCCAGGGAGGAAGGAGCAGCAGATGCGTGTGGGTTGGGAGCAGCTGAGAGCCAGCCGGCTCTGCCAGAGCAACGTCCCGGGCTCCCAGCGGGGCTGGAGCCTGTTCTCAGAGCGCCCGGGACGTGTCCCAGTAGCACTGTGCCATGCTGGAGGGGAGCGAGCAGCCATAAGCATCTCTGTGCACCTGTCCAAGAGCAGGATCAGGGCCTSCACGTGCACGGTCCCCAGCAGCTATTTACTTGAGGATGAAGTCTATTAGCATTCACCCAAGTCTTTCTACAGCATCCCAGTTATGCAGGCTCCCCGCCTCAGCAACAGTGAGTCCAGACTCTACACCACAACCATCACTACAATTTAAACACCAGAAAGAAGCAAGGCTTTCAAGGTTCATAATAAAAGACTCAATTTAAACAGGTTATAAATTATTTGTATTTTTGACCGAAGGCTGCAAGCTTTGTTCAAGCCTGAAAGATACCAGCAACTGCTTGAAAAGCATTGCTAATTAAAAAAAGAAAAAAAAAGCCAACACCCCTTCTCACACACACAGAGTCAGTATTCAGCAACAATTTTCATTGAGTTAATGCAGATCAGTGAATAMTAAAAATGGACCAGTACCTGCTTTGTAAGTCATCCAGGTGCAATTTGCCTACATAATGGGTGGCTGATGAGACAGTGATGATTCTAGCGTTGTGACTGTGCGTTCCTGATTGCTTCAGCGTATCCAAGAGGAGGTTAGTCAACAGGAAGTGTCCCAAGTAGTTCAAGCCGAAGTGCTCCTCAAAATCATCCTCTGTCTTCCTCTCAGGGACCAGCATCACCCCAGCTGCAGGAAAAAGTAGAGGTAAAACCTATTGATTTATTTCAGAGAAGAAACAAAATAGAAGCAACATAGATCTCCTGCTGCACAGTGTAAACACAGTATTTAGTCTGATGAGTAATTGGTGATGGCATGTGAAGTCTAAAGCTGAAACTAATTGATTTCTGCTGAGAAAATCCAATTCAGTTCCTTTATCCAGAAAACAGGTAGACTGACTCCCTCCATCCCTGCATCACTGTGAAGATAAATGAGTTCATTTGTGAAAAGTGTTTGGAAGACATTAAAAGTTGATTTAACCCACTGTTGGCCTGCCAGAACCCAACACTGCAGATCCATAGCAATAATAAACTCATCTAGGATAGGTGGGAGCTGGGGGATCCCAACACTCCCTGCATCAAAGAGCTTATAGCAGAGGAGGCAAGACTAGGCTAAGTCAGAATTTGCTCTTCCAGACAGCTTTCTGCTGAGCCCTGGCTGGAGTTTAAAGATCTATTGTCTTTGGTTAAAATCTGCAACTTCTCTCTCACTGCTGTGGATGAAAAAAGATGTAGGAAATTTACCCAGTATGTATTAATAACATGGTTTACATACAGCTGCATATTGAAACAACTTTATGAATAATTATTTTGGCAATATTTTTGCACATGTTTCTACAAACCACAGTTTTCAAACTCAGTGTATAAAATAAGCATCCAAATCCCTAACATACAATGTTGATTTCGGCATTTTCAGGGAGCTCTGAGCTAATGTATAAACTGTACTCTGTACTGGAGCTTTGTATGGGATAGCTATCCTATTCAATTATAATGTGGACTCAAATGCTATAAATTATTCTTATTTAATTAATATTTAATTATCATGCAGTTGGACCTGACCTTTGAAATTTAAATGCAGATGTATGTGGTTCATGGAGGATAATGTTGCAAGCCAGAAAACCACTTTGCCTCATGGATCTGGAAGAGTTTCACTCTAGAACAACTTCATATGTCCATTAGAAACCCTTTACCATTACATTCCCTGACTTCAGACTGATGATGGCATATTAAATTACCATTTTAAATTATGCGTTGTGCATCTGAGTCACTACTTTTTCGGTGGGGGAGGACAATTGTCAGACACTTCTGCTTTGTTACTAATACATTAATACATTTTAATTATCTTTTCAGCCTTGCCAACATCCATAGAAATTCTCTCTTATACCTATGGGCTACCTAGTGCTTAATGGCCCACATATCGAGGCAATAGCAGGCTCTGTGAAAGCACAGTCTAGAGTGAAGTATAGGCATTTTGTAGGAGTGGATTTTACCAGTTTTCCTATTCGYAGAGACAGTTAGGGGAGAGGACATATGAGAGAGGTGGGATAAGAGCAATGGTGAAAGGAAGTAAACAAAAAGCACAAAACAGCAGAGGGACAAGGAAACAAAGGTGGAGAAGCGAGAGGAGGACAACTGGAGAAGAAGCATGAATAAAGGGAAGGAACAAGAGAAGGAAATAGAAGGCCAGAGCAAATGAAARGTTCACATGTGACAATATACTCTCATACAGAGAACTTAAGACTGGACATCAGCAAAATTCTTCCTCCACTCTGCTGGCTGATGGTATAATGAGAGAAAAGCAATAGATACTACATGCTTGGCCTCTGGAAAAGCACTTCTTAGTRTATATTTCTGTCATTACAACCACTTTCCTAGATGCCTCAGAATGACAGGAGAACTCAGTTGCTCTGCATGTCAAATCTTTATTAATGGAAAGACATAAATTAGAAAGTATTTGTTTGGATGTCCTGTTGCACTCTCCTCCCCCTCGACAGCACGTATTCTGATGAATGTTGAAACTGTTCACATGATTGAAAAAGWTTTCCTTTTCCTCTGTACTTCTATATATGCAGCACATAAATACATCCACAACAGAGGTCTAACAGAACTAAACACTGGCATGAAGGTTACAAAGAGACATAAATGTGAGACTATTTCTGCTGCAACTCAGAGAATTTTCTTTTTTTCTAGGGCACAGGGAAGAAGGAAATGGCAGGAAGGACAACACATCCTAAACTCCTAGATGAAGTCTCAGTCAGTTGCAGTAGGGGTTTAGCGGAGACATGGCTTGGCATGAGCTGTTGAGGGCAGATGGGAACAACACTGCATCTTTGAGCACTAGGGTTGATACAAGCAAACAACTGGCATCTCTCTGAAGCCCATCCTGCCCTCAGAAGCTCTGAGGCTTGGAAGAGAAGGGAGGAAGCAGCACTGCCAGCTCACAAGTAGTTTATTTGCAGCAATGCTGATAAAATCTAAGCTTRAGAAAKGGAGGCGAACATGAAACAGCACTTCCAGAGCAAAGCAGATGTGAATCCCAATGGCTGTCCCATGTGARCCCAAGCTGCTGCAAGGCTCACTGYAGTGCCCCCCAACTCGTGTGGCCTAAGTCAGAAGGAAGGGAAGAGAAATTTGTCAGGAAAGACCAGAAGCATGATAGGTGGCTGTTACAGCCATTTTGCTTTGCATCATAACCAGCAAGCAAACCCCGGGAGACTGTCACCTCTTAGGTTGGCCCCAGGGCTACCTGTACACCAACTGCCCCCTTGACCTCTGGAGAGGTATGGGATTTTGAGAGCACAGAGAGGCTCTGCCCTCCAGCACAATTAGAATCCACCATCTGCACTGTGCATTTTTTGGAAGCAGAAAATAGATTTAATCTCAGGCTGAGAGATGGAGAAAATTCACACTCATGCAACAAACAACTGRTAAGATACACATTTCCCAAAATTATTTTGGTCATTCTGCAACAGCTTCCTCTGAGCATAAATTGTGGTAAAGTCCCTGAGTGAGCACAATCGTCCCTTCTTGAATTTGTTCCTACTACAATTCCCTTTTTGTCTTCAAGAGCTGTTCAAGTAACATTAACCCAAAACATATTTGAAAGATCAATGTTTTTTTAAAGGCTCTCATCTTTGAGGTGGTTCATATCAAGGCTATCAAGAAATGTTGCCCTGCAATTTGAGGGCACTTTCTCTTTGTTGAGGAGAAKCCATTTAAATTCGCTGAGAGAGAGAGAGCGTGCAAAGGTATATCCAACAGGCAGCTGAACCCAACTGCTTTTCTGACAAAAGGAAAAACCTCATAAGTGTAGCAACAAACTCCCTTTTTTTAAATTATTAACTACATAACATTCAGTAGATACTAAAAATGGCATGATATTGATTTTCTTTTGTCCAAAAACATCATCAGCTTTACTCAAGGGCCTGAAGTGTGAACTCAAAGAATGACAGTTCTACTGTCAAAAGTTTCTACTTTTCCTTCTTCCAATTAATGCAACATCAATGAAAAAATGCATTTTTTTCATCTTCATCTTCATAACTAAGAATAGTTTCGCTTAACCTTCTGGTATGGAATCCATACAACAAATATCTGTCTGACTTTCATTATAATTAGTCAGTCTCTTCAGTGTTTTTGGAGTGGATGTGAAATTATAAATAGCAGTATAAAGACTATTAGTGTCGCATACCTTGGTTCTGATACAACTCTCTTATAAGTTCACCTGTCTGATTTAGCTGGATTGTTTCCAGAAGCTTTGTTTAAAAGGCCGTCACTGATATCAGCATGGCACTAGAAAATGAATTAATAAGTAAGYTGATAATGAGCTTTTGCTTTGCAATTGATTAGCTGTTGTTACTGAAATATTCAGAGAAGGAACTGAGAGTATGCATGCAAAAAGCTACCTAGATGCCACAGAAATGTGTGATCTTGCAAGACTAGAAATAAATTAGAATAAGGAAAATATTTTGCAGCCTAACTATTCTGGAAGACTGTTCTTATCGTAGATATAATACTACATTCCAATGTGCTGCAGTCATATATGTATTATAGTATATTCAAATTGCACACATTTCATTAAGTGAATTTAATTACATAAAACTTTTTTTCCATTCTTATTATGATGGCTACTCACTAGAGAACATTGAGGATAATTTTCTCTCAGTGAACGAATGCACTTCAACAGAATTGTCTTTGTAATCAGACATTTATCACGATTTTCTATAAAAGTTTCTAATGAAACTTTTTTATGGGGAACCATCAATGAATTAGTCGTATAGCATTTTAATAGCATAATGAATCTGATGTTCCACACAGCATAACTAAAGTTTATGACAGGCATAAATATTATATACATACATAAGGTATTTTTACAGGATTGTATAGAAAAATTTGTATTATGCCTGCCTCTACTGCTGCTGACAGTAAACATTGCTATAATTCCTGTACCTCCCACTGCACATGACATCAGTCAACTCTATTATAAAATTTGTTTGAGGAGCTTTAAAAATACAAGTATTTCATTCATTTAGATTTATTTATAGTGAGTTGACTTGGAAGTTTTTAAAGGTATTCCTTTCAAACTCACTTTAAATAAATCAAATACAACCTAGGAAAGATTTTAAATCTCTCTTCTAGGTGTAGACTAAAATATCTTCCTTCTCAGCCAGGCTCATGGAGCAGGTTTCAGACATGAGTCTTTTTATTCCTGGCAAGCCAAAGGCTGGGCAGTCAATCCAAGAGGTCAGTTGCACACACTTCCATTTGCATGTAATGCCTTCACAGAA
Source organism: Rhea americana (assembly GCF_003343005.1). Taxonomy (NCBI): domain Eukaryota; kingdom Metazoa; phylum Chordata; class Aves; order Rheiformes; family Rheidae; genus Rhea; species Rhea americana. The sequence continues at coordinate 6,260,543 of NW_028186867.1, read as the reverse complement.
GGGGATGAACCTATGTGATCACATTCACCTAATGCTTGCTATTTATAAGTAAGAGATAGGTATTGTACCAAAAAAGTTCCTGAGGGATAAAGCATAGAGAAAGAGTGATTCCACATGAAAGGGCAAAGCCTTTTTGAGAGATGAGCTTCATACTGGTGTAGCCAATACACTTACTAGCGTGTTTTTTTCCAACAAGAATGCAAGCACACAGGGCAATCCACCTCATTTAATACAGTTCCAAAATAGTTCTACTCTGCACACACATATGCCAACAAAAAGATCTATCAGTGGATCTATCCAGCCGCATAACAGCATAGCCTATTTCTCTCCTCAATAAGGACAGCTACAGAGAAGCGAATAGCTCTGTACCTATATCCAGCATGTCTTATCTGGGCTGCAGATGGGTGAATTTACAATACCACTAGGAAGCACATATGTTTGCATAACTATGTCCAAAGCACTGTGCCGATACTGTACATCTGTATCCAGAAAAGCATTCTGAGTGTAGACACAACCATACATAGAAACCTAGCTAACAACGCACAAAAGCTGAAAAGGTAAGAATTCAAAGAGTTAAAAAACAGATTAAGCATGATATAGGTCTCTAATGATACAGTCCTATTTCCTATTTCACTGGAGGGACTTGTGTAGGTTGTTCTAATTCTTGCACTTCTTAATTTCTGACGGAGCTCTGAATATATGTAGTTTCATAAAGCAATCTGGGGGGAAGCAAAAGAAAAGTAAGGAATTTTGTCACATGGCATAATGATAACACCAGACGACACCTAGAATCCACATCAGTGGATTCGACCCCTCAGACAGATAGTCAGGACTGCTCTCAGTCTGGCTGGCTCAGTAGCAGGACAGTCTCCTGTGTGTAGACCTTTTCTGCAGGGTTCAGGACACAGTGAAAATAGGTTTCATAATCTGCCATCGAAAGCAGGAGAATGCTGGGACCCAAGTCCTGGGCTGTGGAGAAAAGCCATCTGCAGCAAATTCCCATTCTCCTGCCTCTTCTCTGAACAAATTTCTTCCACATGAATCTGCCCAAATCTCCATTCCAGGGCTGAGCAAGTTCCCACTAGCTCCTGTCAAGTGGGTTGTGCACTGCGCGCTCCCATTTCAGCACACTGGCTTCCTGACAATTCCCCAACTCCATGCACCAGCACAAGGCATGGCTCCGCCAAAGCCAAGGACGGCATGCCTCTTCCCCGTCAAAACTTGGAACTGCATTGCACTCCCTTCCCTATCTCCAAAATCAGGTGACCTGACACTGATCTTATCAGAGAACAAACTGTGTGAGGGAAGGAGGGGAGAGGTTCAGCCCCAGCCACGCATATCAGTTACATCCGCCTCTGTATCTCCCTACAAACAATAAGTTTGTTGTCCCTAATTTTCTTATCCAGCCACTCTAGGTCCTTTGTRTATGTATCTCGTGACATCTCCCATGGTATCCTGAAGGAATCTGCCAGTCACTCACCCATCTCATCCTTCCCTCACTTTTTAGACTCATTTTCTCCCGGAGCCAAGATCTGCGACTCCCAGAAACCGCTCCTGGATCCCCTGTTTAGTTTCAAACATTTGTGATGCAGGGGTAGATGCAAAGTAATTTTTATGAGTTTTGTCAAAATCAGTGACTAGACAGAGGAGATCCTCACTACATCCCCTCTGAAGGGAAGAATTCTTCTCTCCGCTAAACATCAGTAAACCCACAAATAAGGGATCAGCCAAGAATTCCCTAATTGCAAGAAAAGGTTGATCCAATTTGTGCCCAACAGAGAATCCACTCCTCAAGATAATTCACATTCTTGTGCATTATTTGGTGACTAATCTTTTAAAAACTCTGATGGAGACCTCTCCTATGTTCAAACACATGTAATGCCTCTCTTCATTCCCACTACCCAGTTCAACTCCCCCATACTTGCTCTATCTTATGAATTTATTGATATCGAATAAGAATTTATCCTGCATTCATAGCATAGTCAATYTTCTTCTGTCTCTCCCTCATTACCATTTAGTGCTCTAAATCCTCAAATCCTCAATTGCCTCATTTCTATTTCAGTTCTGCCCACACAGACTCCTTGTACAAATCTACCCCTCTTGGAAGTTTTGCTCTTGTCTCATCTGCATTCAAAGCAGACTTCTTCATCTTCCACACTACCACGTCCTTGTGTCTTTATGTCTAAAAATGCAAGAGCCAGCACTTCCAGTGAAACATGGCCACCAGCCACATGTGGTGAGACATTTAGGTCCTGAGAGCGCTAAAATCACACCTCAGTTCCATAGTCAGATCATAGGTCTATAYTGAGGTGAAATCCAGATGTAGATCACCTCCCATCCACCTCTTCCTACTCAATAGTCTGTTTTTCATGGGACAGAAACTTGGCACAGAAGTGGGAGAGAAGCCAAGTCCCCCATCTGAATGATGGAGAGTCCTGAGGCGAGCCATGATGCTCATCTCCACCGCAACTCAGTGGCAACCAAGGAGAGCACAAGGGAATGGTCACAGCACCAGTGCCAATGCCTTTCCCTGCACACACTATTTCCTGCAGCAGTTGAGGGTTGTGATTCCACTGGCAAGACTTGTTCAGTCCCGAGTTAGGACATGCCTGGTACAGGCAAAACCTTCAGCTATTAAAATGTAAAAGATTATTTGTAAATGCAGTGCTTAATGAGCTTCAGACTTGACCCAGAATGCGAAGATTCTACAGGTGGCAAAAGGTTCATCCACTTCTGACACGGAGGCAACATTTGCTAACATTCAAGTCCATTCTAAAATATGATAACACTAGAGCCTTTTTAAGGAAACTCACCATCATCTTTGACATACTAAAAAGAAAAAGTTTTTCTTCTCATTCTTGGAAACAAATAATCTCTTTTAGCTGGCATTACAAAAATTAAATAAAAATAAATCAGCCTAAGGCAGATACTTGATATGGAAATTTTTAGCCCAAACATTAAAAGTTTTGCTAACTAGTAAGGAATCGAAAATTGAGTGTCAATTACTAGTGGTCTTGGTCTGAACTATAACGCCTACAAGGGAGAAATGCACGGTATTAGTTGTGCCAACAGAGATAAAGTAATGCACCTTCTCAGTGAAGACAAGTTCTAAGTTTATTAGCAGTAAAAAAAAAAAAAGAGAGAGAGAGAGAGAAAGAAAAAAGAAAAAAACTGCAGACAATGCATATTCAAGGGTAGATTCAGCTCAAATCTGAAAAGGCTGCAATGCTTCTTTGAAAAGTATTCCTCACTTTCTGATTCAATGTTATACTGCTACATAGTGAGTACATAAAGCACAGGCTAGCTCTCTGGAAAATGTGTTAGTTAAAAGAAGAAAATACGATCCATAATCAAGGTTTTATTTTTACTGTATAATAAAGCAGAGCATTCATAATTAGGTCTAGCCAGTAAAAAAATATACTTTCCCTAAATTACAGTCTGTCATTATTTTGTTGTTTGAATTAGGCACAACCATGAGGTATCCCACTCACAATCAAATAATAGAAAAGTCAGTCATGGCTATTTCATTCAATAGAAAGTTCTGTTAGAAGTAAAATATCTTGTTTTGCAAGGTGTACAAAAAAAAAAGAATAAAACTTTTACCTAAAATCTATGAGAGGATTAGGTAAGAATAAACTGTAGCTTATTTCTGCCTCTCAGAAAAGCCAGTGGCAAATTCCCACACTTCGGTAGAGCAGGTTGTTTTTCCTAATCCATCAATAGCTGAATTTTGTATCTGTCTTTCACTGATAAAAAATTCACATTCAGGACATAAAAGCAAACGGGTCAAGAACCTGAAGCATGTGGAGCCTGAGATATTTCCTGTTTCACAAAATACTTGATAGCAYAGGCAGAGAAAAAGCTTTGGAAATAATTAGAAAGCCAAAGATAGTATCAAAAAAAGGATTTTCATGAATGAAATTCTTATAGTTTCACAGTCCAGACTTGCCTAAAATTGCTCTTCTAATGTATTTTGTTATTCTATTTCATAATAAATCTGATTTCTTTATGTAGAATATATACATCATTCTGGTAGACAACAATGCTATTCAACTATAATAAAAGTCCTAGATGATGACTACTGCTAAAAGTCTGGGCACTAAGGAAATATTTGGATTGCTCAGTACTCAATGGCTCTGAACAGTGTTGCACATCTTAGCAATGTAGTGTGGCACTCTGTCTGACAAACTTACCCAGACTACTTCCTATACCCAAAGTGCCTAAAACTTCTARAGAGTAGTATGTGATGAGCCAATCTACTCATAATTTATAGTAACCTCTTCTAGAAAGACAACATCTTCTGAAAAATCTTGCTAAATGACATTAGTTATGTACTGAGCTTCCTAAAAAAATCTRTCTTTGAGAGTATCTCTTAATTTTAGAACAAAAGAATATTGCATGCAAGTGCCCTTTTGCCCATCATTCATAAAATATCCATTTTAAAACCCCTTAATTTACCTTTTCTAGTTGTTATCATCTCTCCAAGGCCCAGCTCTCCCATGATGTCTATAATCTATCACCCACTTACACACAAGTTAAGGACTCTCTGCCCTTCTCTGTGTTCCCCTCTCTCCCTCTCCCTCCAGACCTCTTCCACTTCAGCTTTGCCTACAAATTGCTCTAATTTGTCATCAAGAAAGTATAAAGAGGAAAGATGATGTGGTAATCAGTTCATGAGATATCAGTTGCTGAGTTCACCAAAGCTTTCCTGTATGACTAGAGAAAAAGCATTTTTGATGAAATTCAAGTTCCACTGAAGTCAATAGCAATACTTCCCACTAAATTCCCCTCAAAGCCTTCTCCAGTGAATTTCCATTACTTAATGGTCTGCCTGTTTTCTATTCATTTTATAGTCTGTCAAGACTGTAGCTATTATAGAGGAGGGAGCTGATTCTAACATCAAACAATGGGACAAGATCTTTTCTGGATTCAACTATATAATGTAAGTTACTATTAACCTAACTAAGCAGTAATAGCTATGAATGGGTACATAGACATAAAACTGCTTGTATTTGATACATCCACTTGTTCCCACCCATCATATCTCACATTTCTTTGTAAGATTTGGCCTACAAATACTCAAACACACAAAAAAATTTTGAATATGYGATCAACCATGACAGTATCCAAGGGACTACTTGAACGGGTCTGTGCAAAAGTTTATGCCTGAACTGCGCATGGCTGAACTACGCATAAGTAACACAAAGGAATATATATACTTCATATATATACTTCACATACTTAACTACTGGTATGCCATAGGAACTAAACAGGAAAGCTTACAGACACTCATTCACTCTATCAAGAGACTGAGATCTCAGATGACCTACAAACTGTGGAATATGAACTCTGATGCCTCTGAATCAGGCATCAGTTTAGAATGATGGATTTTTAAATGGTTTAGATAGGCTTGAATCTGAAATATATTAACTGCAATCCACCTACAATAGGCTAATAATATACTGAAATCTCCTAAGTTATTTTTTTGTGTGCGCACATGCCAAGGAATATACTAAATATCATTGTAGTTATCTCTCCCCCCTTTCCTAAGCTGTAGCCAAAAGGACAAATCATTCTATGAACTGCAACAGAGAAGGTAGTTGGTGTTTCAAACTCTTAATGAATTAGACGAGGTATGTTTGGTATTTGTAGATACTTTATTATCACTAAGGATGTTGTGATTTTGATGTTAGCTCTGCTGGATTTAAGATCAGTAAATATTGCAAAAATGTGTAAGTAGAAATGTGTAAAATATAAACATTTCTAGCATACAAAAGAAAATGACTGACTTCAGATTGGAAAAAGAAAATCTCTCCAGTGTGAAACAGTAACTACAGCTCATGGGATCTCTTTCGCTTTGGCAACCTCGAGAGGTGACTTGTCAGGTAAAGGTCAGAGACTAACCTAATTACAAGGGAGTCTCTACAGCAGCTTTGGATATGATTACTTCTGTGATTTTGCTACAGTTTCAGCAAAAGCAAAGTTGAATCATTCATTACATTGTAGTTTCTGTAAGGATTTTCTCAAATAACTGATTTATCTTGCCAGTTACAAGTATTTGGAAATGATATATGAGTGAAATCAAATGCTTTTCATGTGGGTAAAAAATGTAGACTCATACAGGCAAATATTAGATTCAAGCTTCTTTCTCAAATGAGGCTTCAGGCCTAGGCTCTTTGGTCTTTTATCACATCAAGCACCTAACGGAATTTTTTCTTATATAACTTTATTTCTTGATTAAGACGTACTTAGCTGCAATAGCCAAGTCTCTGCATCCCACGTGCGACCAATCAGAAAATAAAAAACAGCTTTAAAACCCTGACCTTTGCTATCTATTTCCTAAAGCAATATTTTGAGCTGGGTCTTTAAACAGTGCTGTGCTTCCTTCTCTAATGAGATAAAAGCAAGCACTATAGCAAGCCAAGCACTGCCATGTGTAAACACCCTTCCCACAAGAGCGTGTTGATGAGCTCAGTCCTGGGGTGGGCTTTTTGGTGGCATTTTTTTTCCCAGTTCATGCCCTCAGCTTTGTATTTTGGGAAGTGAGTGCACGCGCTATCACCACACGAGATTGCCATCCTTCCTGCCCAGGCCGCGGCGACGGCAGCAGCTCGTCCTTCGCTCGAGAGGGCTTCCCCACGGCGCCGCTGTCCCCGGGGAGCCCCCGGGGAGGAAGCACCACCACTGCCTGCCCCGAGCGCTCCCCCCCCCCCCCCCTCACGCACGCCATCGGCGGAGGGTGGCGCTGCCTGCCGTGGGCAGTGAGACCCTGGGCCGAGCTCTCAAATCCGTGTGCTTCGCAAAATGCCATTTGCTCAAAATGCAGTTTTGCTCCCATCTGTGCAAACGCTGAGCTATTATACTTTATATCTTTAAAAGCAGACARGTTAAACTAGAAAGATTTTTCATCCAGGATTAAATATCCACTATCTTTAATTATTGCACAATAAAATAATAATGATGGGCTACTTTGGCTAATCAAATAAAAACGAACATTTAATTGAACATTTCATGAATGTTTCATATCAATCAGGAAATAAAGCACTTGAATTTTTATTGCAATATTTGCTTGTGTTACTGAGAGCTCTTCAAGGCATCAATAAATGTAGAAAAATCATTTATTTGCAGCACATTTGCTTTCATTGGGATAGAAGGGTGCTCAGGGAAAGAGAAAGGCTTCTTTGGGATGTCTGAGTAAAAATACATGCAAAKAATTGGAAAAATGAGAACATCCGCATATGACAGCAGAAAGTGTCAAAAAGAAGCCTGAACTGTTGCTGGCAGGTTTTTCCCTTACTTAAATACATAAGTGAAAATTGAAAATTCCCCTTTAGAAAAGTGCACGCAGAGCATGAGGGGCTTTTTGGAGGAAAGTAAYCGAATAGGCTTGTTTCCAAAAATATCATGGCTGTAGAACATAATTAGACGGCAAGTATATGAATAATAAAAGTTTAAATCCCTTGAGAATAACAAGCTTCGTTTGACAATTGCATGAATGCAAGAGAAATGTTGTCCTTTTAATTTGATCTCCAGCCATTGAGGGGACAGCTTTATGGATAACTTTTCAGTGACACCATGGTCTAAGCCGTCACTGCCTTGAGCCAGCTGGATAATTTGCTAGATTACATTCCACTTGGACTAAACCTCCCAATCCAGCCCACCATACAGCCATGGCAAACGTCTGTGTTTGTACAGAGAGAATATTAGGGGAGAGAAAGTAAAGGCGATGCTTTTCTACAGCTTTTTTTTTTTTTTTTAAGGTATGCTCCAACTTTTGTTTAATCACGTGATTTTTAGTGTTGATGAGCTAAGGAACAAGACTTGTGGTAACAACATGAGAAGGGGTAGCACTGAAGTGTTGAGTCCAGTCAGCTGACCACCATCTCTCATGAAATGCAATTTAACTCTTAAAATGACTTCCCTGTTTCTATTAATATTGTATCCTGTTGGATAGATTGGTTCAGATAATTTCTCTTAAATGTGAAGTAACAGGCAAGAGCCCAGTTTTTCAACATCTTCCCCTACAGATATATGAATAAAAAATAGAACTTACCATTATTCACCAGGAGATGGAGTGGACAATTCTTTGCTCTAAACCGCTGCACAAATTGCCATATGGACTTCATGGAAGCCAAATCACAGTATAAAAACTCCACTGGGAAACAAGAGGAGATGAACAAAACCAAAACAGAGTTAGATCATTTACAGTGATACAAAAATACACTTATATACATCAATAAGGAGCCTTGTGATAATGTCACTGAGAAAGTAAAGATTTTAAAAATAAACAGTGCTTTTGAAAATTACAGGTGAGGCTGGCTAGCCTCACAAGGTTCCTTCTTTTTTTCTCTTCCTTCCTTTCCTTTCCTTTCATCTTCAAGCTATTCATTTTTTCACACCATAAATATGAGGAATGCTACTGTTGGGGGGTGAACATGGGTATCAGAAGGGCAAATATGTCCAAGTCTCACTGGTTGTTTCTGTCACTGCCACTTAGGAAAAAGGGCTGCAGCTCTCCAATGTTGAGATGAACAAGACATGGCAGCTGGAAGTAAAACGGGGCCATGTTGGGCAAAAAAATGTTTCCCTGTTGCTCTGATGCCAGATATACCTCCCTATGTGTTTTCGAGATTATCTGCTCAATATTTCAAAGTACATTTAACACTAATATGTTTCTTTCATAAGAATATGGATGTCTAACAAAAACATCATTCAAAGCATTAGTTAGTCATAGACTCGTACCGGAATTCAAAAAAAATTAATTTAAAAAATTAAAAATTACCTATAACGCTCAAGAATTTTAAACTCATCATATTTGAAAATTTTCTTCATCTCAGTTGTTCGGTTTTCACTCCCTAACTTTCATGATATTGTTTCACCAGTTGTCTGGTAAAAGCATTAAACTACTTAGTAAACAGGCTACACTAAGACACCTTTTCCATTACTGATTTCCCCTCTCCGTCAGTGCGCCCACCATATTCGACTTCATCACAGCCAAGCCTGCAAGCCACACGTATAATGCCTCTTTACAGCAGGTCTTTGCAATAGGACTTTTGCAAGGCCTGCACTGAACAACAGCAAGCTCCGTAGCACAAGACAATCTCAGCTCTTATTACAGTCCTTTATAGGAGGACATTTCCTTCAGTTGTATGCAGTACAGAACTTACAGACAATATTAGTCCATTGAGGTTGTCTCAGTGAATTTATATAAATTATCTAGTAGCATAGAATTTTCAATAAACAAGAAAGAGGCTCCATTTTTTWAAAAAAAAGTTTGAAGACAATGCATTGGTTTCTAAATGGCTGTAAACTCGTACCATTTCAACAACATTTACAGATGGATAAGACTGGACAATTTCTTGAGCTCCRTACAGACCTGTAGGAGATCCGCAATTTTGTTTAATTTAACTGATGTACTGCATCTGGAAGTGATAAGAAATTGCAAAACTCCTGATAAAGATAAAGGTATTTAGGTCATTCTTCTTGTGGCCCAGCAGCCACATAAAATCACATGAATGATGCTGTAATTGCTCAAATACACAAAACCTGGTTATACTAACTTATTAGTAACTAATGCAACAACGAATGGATCAGAGATCTCTGTGAATCCTTATGYTGAATCTGTTGTTGCTCTATTTCTTCAGGCAGATCAGTCAAGAAAGAGATTAGAAAAGGAAGATCAGCTCCTTAACAGGCAGCAGCTCACACCTCCAATGGATAAGTCCCTCTTAATACAAAAATAATCATCCAGGTACCAAGGACAGGGGACTTCTGTCATCACCAGCATTTTGTGGCCCTGTGCAGGATCCAGCCACTTCTACAGCACCTGTGAGGACTGTGGCAGCGTTATTCACTCTCCCAAATTTTGCTAATGCCACTAAGTGCAAGGAAAGCAGTTCCCTGCGGACATTCACTAAGCTAAATTTTAATCTCTCCTCTCATCTCACCTCAAAATTGTCCTTTCCTGCAATGCCTGCAGCAATTTAGACTATGGTTAGGCAACTAGTGTGGCAAGACAAGTGCTTTTAATGCTGACCAGTACTTTCTCCCATCCCTTAATTCTGTAGTTTTGCAGGGCAAACACTGTCTTTGGTCATGACTGTATTGTGCCGAGACCAATGGCATGCTGAGGCCATACTATCATTGCTAAGCTTGTTTACTTGCTTGGAAGTCATATTGTCATCATGTTCGGTATTTGAAAAGCATTTTCATCAAAAGATCAGAATATGCTTTGTAAAGAAAAAACAAGCAAATCCAAACCAAAACTTCTCTTTTTGCTTACGAGGCAGAAATATTAATGGCCAAAGTCATTATTCATGCTTATTCATGTGTCATGCTTCACCAGGTAGGTGGTTTCACTGCTTACTGACTCAGATGCTGTTTCATTCCAGTGAGACTGACGGAAAAATGGCTCCAAGTCATGTGTTGAATCAGTTGCAGGGCTGTGAACAGATACTGAATTTCTTCTTTGTCTCACAGTCTGAGGGATTTTTTTTTTTTAATAGCATAGCGAAGAATAAGAAGGTAAAGTCAATGGTCAGTTGTCAGGATATTCTAAAGCTTGGACAAATTTACTAGCCAAGTAATTTTTTCTTAATATTGTTTAATAAAGCCCAGCACTTAATTGTGTGAATATAGGATCAAATTTGAACTTTAACAAGCAATGTGTCTCAAACAACCTTTCAGGAACAATGATAGCAATAAGTTTTCTATGTAGAGAAGGTGTGAGCAAAAAAWAAAGATATACAGTAACAGAATGAAAACTGAACACATACCAAGGTTAATATTTAGACAAACTATTTCTTCTGTTTGTCTACCACTAGACTTCAAATTATTCATGTACCTATTAACTGAAAATAATGATCATTTTGGTTTTGAGTATAATGTTATAATTTTTTAAAAAACTAACTGATTCCTTTGCTTTGCTGTATGTCTTTATGAATAAAAATTAGGAATAGAATCTACACAGAGAATATCCACAGCTAAAGCTATGCAAATATTCTAATTTCTAACTTATACTATTTTCTCCCTCCTTCTTCTATTTCTTCCCTTGCTTTCAGGTACTTCTAGAATGACAGACATGCCAATATTTCTTCCCTCTAGAGGATATGTCTCTTGTTCTTATCTCACTAACCATTTGAATGAAAGAAAGCAACTAYATCTTTGTCAGAGGCTGGCTAAAATCTTTAAGACTTAAAAAGAGTTTACTGTAATTTGAGGACGCAGTTGTCATAAATTTATTAGCTAATAAAAAGTAAACAGAACATAATTCTCCAAAGGATGGCTAGAGTTACTTAAGTGTTAAATACATATGAATAGATATGTATATGGTGATACTAMACCATACTACAGTTACTACATTGCCCAGTTGCTTTCTTTTACTCATATATTTACCCTACTGTAGCATTTTTTTGCAGCAATGTGCAAGCTGGTAGACTGTATTTCTGGCTGCTCCTCAATAACAGCAAATCAGTCCTCTGCGTGGCCCACAGCAGATGACACTACCAAGCCCCTGTAACCTTCAGTGCYTGTTCCAACACTGGGCACCCTCACCTCACCTAATTATGTTTACTGAAGTCAGAGGACATGATGGACAAGTTCTTGGAGAGTTTTCTGATACCACAAACCCTTGGGAGCCAGGAGCCCCAGCACTATGAGAGTCTGACAGACATTGAGTTCTCAGACTCCTCCACGCTCCCTCACTGGGGTCAACTTCCCACACTGCATTTCCATTTGACTGCTTCTCTACATTATTAGTACATCTTTTTTGGACATCTAGGGTTCGCTTCATTTACTTTCCATGCCAGCATATTTGTCTCTTGTTGCATATTTTTTTCTGTGTCTGTACTACAATGACATAAAAARCATGAAACAGACCCTTTGGTCTACTGCAGAAGGAAAACATGGAAACAAAAAGAATGGACATACATTGCGGTGAATGATCAGTAACCATAAACTTCTGAGATATTCATTGATTAGCTGAACACTGGAAAAATGCAGTGTTGGGGCTCCCACAAAGACTATGTCATTTTGATTTAGATCAGATTAAGGTGGAGGCCACCTGGCCATTACTTCTTTTTCTGCATTTATTTCTAACCATCAGCTTATGGACAGCTCCACTAGAAATCAGAAGTTAAAATCAACTTTCCTTTATTACTAAATATCAAAGCAGTTTTCAACCATGCTTTGATTTTCTGTGTTAATACTAAAAAGAGAAGCACAATCTACATTCTGGAGAAAGCTGCACTCTTCCCACTGTACCAGGGAGCTGAGACTTCATAGTTCATTACAAAAGGAGTAATAGAGTAATAGAGACTGTTTTTCCTTTTCTGCTCTGCCACTCCTCTATCCAGTTTCTGAGGATATCAGCAGGAAGTTACTTCTCCATCAAGATCCAAGAGTTGCTTCCTAGAAAAGATCATCAAAAGTGGTGCTCAGCAGTTACATATTCAAGCTCAGAAACCTGTCCCAGAGCTCCATACAGACWTTGTTCTCTGTCTGCCATATCCACATGGGGAGCATCGAGAAATTCAGCCTCTCATCTGCTCTTCTGCCTCACAAAGTTATACTTTGGCACCTGCACAGCAGCAAGGAGAGAATTTGTTCTGTTCTTGAAAGAACTGGTCATACTTTTGAGCACTGGTAGGCTCAAAAGATGTTTAGCAGAAACCACTCTTAATGAGACAAATATTCCCTAATTACTGCCATCAATAGATGCTGCAGAGCAAAGCTAGAGAAGCTTTGTCAGAAACATGGTAGGTTGACATAGAAGTGCAAGATTGTTGGGAGAGGAAAAGTATGAATCAGGAGGAGGAGAAGACATAAAGCAGCACTGACTGGAGCTTCCTTCCCTTTTCTCACTGCACTATCTTTGCTGGCACTGGTAAACTGTGGCTTTAGCTGGTCCACTCTTCAGGAATAAGCTTAGTATTCTCCCTTCTTCTTCCCTAAAGTACTGTGGTCCTCCTCTTCCGAAAGTGTAAGGAGTACCAGAATCAACTCATCTTTCTGAACAAGCTGTGCTTATTTGCTTACATATGCCTTCCAGCCAAAGAAAGGCTATTCTAAATCAAAACCGCCAAGAGAGGAGAATGAACTTCTGGCTAGGTGGAAATTCTGGCCAGCTGAGCTCAAAACTCTAGCCAGAAACCAGGCATTAGTTACGTGATAATGCTGTAAGTGGAAAATGCAATGGTAGTTTTACTCAGCTAACACAAACCTGAGGTTTATCAGTATACAAAACAGGTATCAGTGGAAGCACACAAGCCCCTGTTGACAGACCATGACTCCTGTCAAAAGAATTTTTCTGCACAGACCAGGGCTAATACAGTGTAAGTTCTGCTCATAGATGTGTATGATGATAAAGACTACAGAATGCTTACTTTAAAGGAATTGTTAGGAAAAAAAAGGTAAATAAGGCATGTACCATCAAACTGCACATTGAGCACAATGAGAGATACTCACTGTAAATGTAGTAAACACAGCATTTTCTATTCATGCTATGCTCCTGCTCTCAAACTTGTGCACTTGATGACCTTTCTGGCCTGTACACTACATGCACTTTAGAATCACTCCCATTCTGAGTAAGCATCCAAGATTCGCAGGAATTAAATATTACAGAAATTAACACATAGAAAATCCAAGTGCATGCAATGACACTTATGACATCTTGATTTCAGCTGTGGTCATGGCAACAGTCTTCAGAACTTTGGCCTCTAATTCTGAAAACTATTTTAAATACGTGCCTATCTGGACAAAAATGTTGGCCGTTCCTTTCATTGGGTACCCTACAAGCCACTCCCCAGTCTTCTCCTCTGTCCTCTATTAGTCTGAATAATTTTATGGTATTTTTTCAGAACACTGGTCTTTTACAGACTGCTAATAGAAATAGTAAACCCTGGATAACTGYAGTATAGATTTACTGTTTAAGTAGATGCCTATGATTTGCTATTAAAAGAAAAGGAGGGATAAAGTACATCCATATGGCAAAGTGTGTAAGTGCGGCACCATGGATCAAAATTGTGAGCATATTTAAAGAACATACAGTCTAGGTAAGGTAATTAAATGACACACTCACAATTCAAGTTAAATAAGTTTCTCTACAGTCTTCCAGAAGGCAAATGAGAACACCTACATTCAGCTTCTCTTCTGAGTCATCCATTCCAGTGCCACTAAGGCAGTCTAAACAGATTAGCTTCTGGTGCCGAATGTTAGCCCTTGTGAATAGCCTGGTCATTCTCCAGCCCATTCAGTGAAAAAAAGAGCTGTATTGGTGTTCAATACATAAATAGAAATTCACAGACATTAGAAGTTCATGCTTGTTTTCCTCAGGATGGTTTGAATATTGTCTGCTCAAAGAGCAATTGAAAAAAGCATTTAATAGCGTCATTTCTTAACCATGTTGCTTTACAGAATTACAGAATCACAGAACCTACTACTATTTAACCTATTGTACCAAGAGAAAGGGGTGGGGGGGAGAGTGACAACTTGTAGTAAATTATTTTGAGATTTTCTTTCAGATATAGCAAGTAACATAAAAAAGAAATTCTCTCTCAAAAATGAAGCAATATGGCTTAGCCACTTTCACCTTACATACGAAAAGTACGTGATCCATCCACTGGCCCTTTTAACTTGTTAAATTCTGCAGTTGTTCTTTGGTATTGATTAATCAAAATCAGCAAAATTCCAGAGTGAGAATGGTGTTTTCAGTTCCACCACTACCAGCTGCTCCCCTTGCTGCCAAAATAGTAGATCATTAAAAGAGCATCCATGGATGGATTCACTGGTCACTGTGCACCTTCCCAGAGCACTGTGACATAGCCATAGTATAGAAAGGATGCAGTTCATACAAATCACCAGAAGTGCTTGAATGTGACTTTGCTATCTATTTGTACCACAAGGTGGGATGTTATTTAAATATCCTATCATTTTAGCAGAATTCCTACATTGTGCACATAGCATACACAGGAATTTCCCAATATGTAAATTGTCCTTTGCTGTATTTTTTATTTTCTGTTCAGCAGGGACAGAGCTTGAAAAGATAAAGAAATACACTGCCACCAACTTCTCAAAAGTATAAGTTAAGTAAATAGCAGCAACAGACCGTAGTTAACTCTTAAGAGCGGTTATCTCGCTTTCTAGGGGGTAAAATTTCCATCAGATTATTGACTGTGGAGGCATCATTTTTTTTAGAATAGCAAATATGCTACATATATGCACAGTTTTCTCACTTCTGCTGGAAACCAGATGTCATCTCCCTTTCTCTCCTCATGGGTTTAAATGCTYATCACCCAGGTTTCTTACTGAAGTCTTCTGACATCCTCACTTGCTGTTGTAGGAAGGCTCGCACTCCACTGAGCGACTGCTTTGGAGACCTTTTCTGCCATCCTTTCTAGTATCAGCTGGCGTGCTTTGTGAAGGTTGAAAGCAAATAGAATTTTGGCAACTTCACAGGCCCATCAGAACCTCAGGAGAAGTGGAGGGAAGACAATGGGGCCACATCAGTCTCACTCTGGAGCTGCTATTTGGCACAAAAATGCATTGCAGTGGAGACTCTTCTCAAATCTCTTTTCAAAGACTAAGGAAGGCAACACTGCTTCATACCTTAGTTTGCTACCCCCATGAGACCAGAGACTACACATAAGACAACAGATTCAGATAAATGCCGTGTGCCTCATGGGGACAATAGAGCTCACAGTGAGCATCTGAAGATTCATTATTTATAGACAGAAGACAATTTAGAGTGCCCTCATTGTTAACAGATACATTTTCAGATTTTTTTTTCCTCTTGTTCTGTGGTAAAAAAGATTTTTAGACTGAATGTTGACACTTTCCATCACTGTATTTAGTAAATTGCAGATATTTTGCTTTTCCTTCTCAGATGACATTAACTTCCTACAGTGCATTAGTCCTAGGCCATGGTTTATATCTCATTTTAAACCTCAAAATACACAACACCTACATAAAACACACKTTATTGTGTCCTCATATTGACACATTCTATCAGGAATGAAACTCAAGTGAAGAACTTTTTAGATGTAATACAGAGTTATTTGCCCAAAAAGGAATAGGGAAGAGAAAAAATGATGTTTTCACAGTGATACTTTTTGTTCCTCATGATTACGTGAAGCTCAAAATATACAAATTAAAAGAAATGGTTATTGTAAATATAAAAGAAATGAGCTGTGGAAATTTTTTTATTTTACATGTAAAATACCCATGGATTCCTCCCCAAAATGTGCCACAAGTCCTATAAGACCATAGAAACATGGAATTGTCTTGACCACTTAAAGAATTTTAACGGAAAGAAAGCATTTTCTGCAGTGTATATTATGAAGTAAGATCAAGTCAGCAAAGCTTTTGCAACATGACAAAATGAAAATGTATTTCACAGCAAGCCGGGAGTGAGAGTGTTCCTACAAAAGATGTCAGATCTTCAACTGATTTAAACTGGAGTCATCATTCCTTTCAAATTTCTCAGCTGTGAGCTTGCATGTTTTCAATGCATCTTGGGTTGCAAAGCCTAAAAATTGAACTACTTGTATAATTTCAAGGCTTTGCAGAAGGACGCAGAGATGCATATGAAAGAAGCCAGGACAAAAAAAAAAAAAAAGGCCTATCAATCTTGATAGCTGCCTTTTTCTTCATAATATTTTATTCACTCCTTCCACACAGGTATRTTGGTGTAACTCTTTGAGCCAGCTCACGCCAACCCGTACCTGAGAAATTATTTTGGTTATGATAACGGAACATAAATCACCTTGTGCAGCATTGCTGTCATCTTTTTCTTTGAGAATCAGGATATACAGGTTTGGTTTTGCCTTTCGTCCAGATCTGACACTGGGCTGTCCCTCTTTCATGCTTAAGCAGGCTTAGGACTGTCGAGGGCTTCTATCATATGATTCATCTGACCTGTTTCACAAATCTAGTTAAGGGAAGATGAATCATGTCCTACAACTGCTTATTTCTTTCCATAGACTGCAAAGGAAGCTTCGGGACACTGACTCAGATTTAAACCTGTGTATTGTAAACCTGAAAAATGAGGTGATTTGAATCCCAGCCTTCAGATTCAATTAATAATGAACAAATAGAAAAAGTAAGAAAACCCAGAGAACTGGGCATGCTTGCAGATGACTCAATGTTATTCACAGTACTCAAGATTAGGAAAAAAAAAAAGAGAGAGAGAGAGAGAGAGAGAGAGAGAGAACATCCAGAACGATCTTGCCAAAGCCTCACAGATAGGCTGGTAAAAAAAAAAAAAAAAAGAAAAAAAAGGAAAAAAAAATCATCCTGGAAAAAGATAAGGAGTCTTGAAGGGGGCGTTTAAATTCCTTTCGTATTATGAATGCCTCTGAAATAACTGTGACTTCTTGACATAAAAATTGAGATATCATTGCACACTCTAATTGATGAAGGGATCCTGATAGTCAAAGAAAGTAATGATAGTTATGGTATTTGTGCTGTGTGGTTATATGTGTATATCACATAACTGAGACTGAGCTTAAGCAAACTGTGCAAGAAGACATTATCATTTCTAAAATAACTACAGCATAGCTGTGCATCCCAGGTGAGAATTGGCAGTTGTGCAGCTGCTCTGTAAATCATAAGGCTTTTGCATCTACTAATCTGCTGCAGAAATCTTACCACCTAGCAAAAGTGCTAGGAAAAAAAACGTGCCAAAAATGCCAAAAATAGAACTCTTGACYGCTACTCCAGAAGCCAACCTGTACACTAGACTCTACTTCTTTTCTCATCTTTTTTATATACAGATAAATATTTCTTATTATTTTCAGGAATGTATGTGTACAATAAAGCTGCTTCTTTCTTTTCAGATCAAYTTAGCTTTAAGAAAACTTAGACCTTTGCTTTCTCCACATCTTGTTTTATTACTTACTTTTCTTCTCTTCCCATCTCCCTCTCTGGTTCTCCATTATTTTTAACATTACACTCTAATGCCTTGTCCATATTTAGTGATGGGAATGCAAAGCAATTATATTTCATAACAGTTCCCTGCTAATACTGACATGGAATTTCATGCAGTGAAAGACAGATTGGTTGAACAAGGTGTCACAGAAGGTTCTTTTTCTGCATCTCAATATTCAGARAAAAATAACAGAGTTTCTGTTATCTTTTTCTGCCTGAAGCCAAACTGACTGTCGGACATTTGAATAATTCTCACTCTCGAGAACACGAGTCCTGTGTATTGTCCAGTATCAACTCATGCTGCTACCAATTTTCAGTAGATATTTTGCAGAAAATCTTCTTTTTGTTAAAAAAAAGAAATATCTGTGGGCAGGATATGTCAGGCTGGAAAGGRTACACTCTCATTTGAGGACTATTTAGGAAAGAAACAGGTACTGTTAATCATATAAAAATCTTTTTTTCTGAAAAAAAAATATCTTTTAAGGTACAGCTCAGGGAAGGTGTTAGGTGAACAAAAATGGAAGCTTAAGTGTTTCTTCTGCTCAAAAATCAGGCTTGTGAATGACACGTCTTTCCCACTGCCCTTTATTCCTCCCTTTATTTTCCAGCTCTAGAGAAAGCACTACCTGTACAGGTTAGTCTTTGTATTCCCATGYAATCTTTGAACTATATTGTGATATTCACATCAGCTAAACCTATAAAAAAATATTTTTGTGAGATCTGTGATATAGGGATAAAATTTTAAAAGTGTTTAGGAAAAYGGTCTGCTAAATGCATCACATACAGGCACCTGACTTCAAAGGGGAATTTGTAAATCCAGGACAGAGAAAATACAATGCATACTGTGCCTTAGGTGCATAGAAATTAAGTACATAACAGCCATCATGAACTTTAACATTAGCTTGCTTAATGTTTAGAGGTAATGACCAGCAGGAGATGCCAAAGAGATGGCTGTGCCTGAAATCTCACCTTTCTTTTACGCATCTTCCCCTATCTCTGATTTAAATAAGTCTTCAAGGYCAATACAAAAGATCCAAAACCACCTCCCATCCCCAGTATGCATGAATGCAGAAGGAGTAGCCCAGCTTTTTCTTCTTATACGCAGCCAGAAGACATGTTTTAAAAGCATGGTGTCTGAGGCACTAGCTGCCTTCCTGGAGGGGTGCTGACAGTACACAAGATCTCTGGCTTATAAGGCATCCTCACCCCAAAAGTGCTCAAGCCCCAGGTCTCACTACAGTAGCCTTTCTGAATTCCCCTTCATGGATCTAATTTCAGGTTACTTCTGCAAGGGGGATTTGAGCTACTAATTCCCCTAGGTGCTTTGGAAAAAGTTGGCCTTAATCACAGAAGACCCCCTTACAGGAAGCTTGAGACCACCAGTTCAAGGCACACAAGATTCGTAGTTATGACTGTTGCTGACCTCAGAAAAATCTAAACTGTCAGTCTCAAAGCTTCAGAGTCCCTCTGTCTTTCCCCTGAGCTATTCACCCTCTGAAAATATAAAATTGAGTAGTACCTGAAATATATCCTTCCTTTTTCCTCCTTTCACTGTAGGTACCGTTAAGCAGCTCTCTTAGAACCCAAATAYATTAATTCAATAGATTTCTGGTGTATTTTAGCTTTGATCATTTCATTTTTGTTTGGATTATTTGGCATCTTGACAAATAAACTGCACACTTTCAAGATCACTAAAGAAAGAAAGCAGCTTGCATGAGAGAGAAACACAACTGCATGCATGAGCACCTGCTTTCCCTAGAAATAATGTATGAACTAGATCAGATGTTCTGTCCTGGCCCCTCAAGGAGCCTCTCTTTTCCACTGTGAATTCAGGGAACATCSTAGCTTTGCAGGAGAAGGCTCCTCCCCAACGCCTCAATTCTCATCTGTAGAAGGGGAGCGAGGTAAGGAAAAATGCATTAGTGATACTACAATGATGGCAGCTAAGCTTGCTGGATTGGAAAGCAAAGAAGAATAGCTATAGTAGAAAGCGTAACAAATGAATGCATCTATTTCTGTGTACATCTGCTGTCTAGTTAGCAGGGAGGAAACTAGCAGTAGGTAAAAAAAGTCTGTGCCACAGCACTGTTTTTCCTTGGTTTGCACGCTTCAGGGACAAGCTTTTAAGGGAGGGCAGAGAGAAAGAATAAATTCTGTTTATAACCGAGCATGACTTAAATATAGGTAAATTGGATTTTTCTAGTCGTTACCTTACATAAGCTCAGAAAGATGAGGCTTCTTTCAAATTTTACATCCTTTGCAGGGAATTAATAATGTATGAAATTATTCTTGCTACACTTTTTGATGTACTATCTGTGTTTAATGAAGAAGCTAGAAATTCTCCTCACCATAGATTATTATTTCTAATGCAGTGGTAGCTGTGATCCCTGAAATTATGAAGAATGGGAGTAGGGACCTGCAACTGGTGGTATACTGGATCTAAACACTTAGCAARGATTTTTGTTTTCTGCTTAATGCCAAACTTGCACTTCTGGGGAAGATAAAACCCCACATATTGTGAATGAAATCAAATAATAACTTTTACGTAATCAAAATATGGTATTCTAGCACACTAAGTTTAACAGCAGGCCTGGATCTGAATGCTGCATTTTGAATTACTTTGAGCTCCGGATTAGCAGAACTGCAAGATCAAAAAGTGTTGATGCAAAATTTTGGTGCAGCATGCTACAACACATGAAAACCACACTGACTGTTTTTAGCAGATTCTTACCCACCATAGTACCTCTTTAAGTCTATGTTTAGGACTCAGCTCAACTCACATCTGCAGAGGACTGAATAAAGCCTCCTACTCCCCCCTGCGCATTGCACGAGCAGTTCTGGTGCAGGCTGGGGTGCAAAAGGCAGCTGCTGATGAGCACCTTCCAGCTTCCCCTCCCTCACC
The DNA here is from genome assembly GCF_003343005.1 of Rhea americana. Taxonomy (NCBI): domain Eukaryota; kingdom Metazoa; phylum Chordata; class Aves; order Rheiformes; family Rheidae; genus Rhea; species Rhea americana. Next base: position 6,239,719 of record NW_028186867.1, on the reverse strand, counting down.
CAAGAACAGGCAGTGCAGCTGATCCCGCGCCTGGGGAAATAGGTCACTTATGCCTGGGAAAAAGCTGGTGCAGCAGACTTTCCCCAGCACCAACGGTGAAGCGGTGGCCACATTAAAACAGAACAACGGTCCAGGCCTGGTTTCACTCACAGGCACAGGAGTTGCGCATTTCCTTTCGTTAGTTCATAAAAGAGTCACAGATCTCTTCAGTCACTATTTCTGGAACTGAGGTAAATGTGGTTAAAGCTGTATATAAAGCTCTGGATGAACACATTTTTAATGGGCAGGTAGAGCACCAAATAATTTAAGGATAAATTATATATTTGGATTAGCAGCTTGGCTGCTTTGTTGTTTGGCTCTTTCAAACTACTTGGATGGCAGCCATTGGCAYGCTGTGATTTATCTCTATTTAATTTTTCTACTTTTTCAGACTCTCCACTGTTGATAATTCAGTTTCTGGCAACTGCAGACCTTCRCTCCCTATTACAAGTCATACCCCAAGGCAGACATGCTGCCATCTGCACTGTAACAGTGGTGGTAGCTAGTGGAATGTAAACAGGCTAATGTTCAGATACCACTTGGGCTTTGAGAGGGCTCTAAGACACAAATGATGTTTGGATTTAAAATACTCTCTGAGTCCAAATATTAGCTCTCATAAACATCAGGACACTCTWCTAAGGGACTCTGTGCACCCTGTACTCCTCTTCTGCCTATTCCTGATCTCCAGAGCTTGAATGGATGTAGGAAACTAAATGTTCTCCTTTGTCCAGCCTCCAAAATCATCAAAGGAGGAATTAATTGCCATCCAATCTTCCTTCATATATATTTGCTTCACCTCCCTTTTTTATTCCCTCATCCTCTCTTCACAACCTCAAGAAAGAATCTTCTTTCAGGAAGTTTGTGCTGAAGCATCATCTTCTACTTTCCCTTGCACAACTGCAGGTCACAGCTCTCGCCACACTGCAGGTACAGCACAGTGGCTCAACGCACCAGGTATACATAAGAGCTGGCAAGCAACGTTCTCTCTCCAGTGAGGCCAGAAGGGTTCAAAATGATGCCCGGAATTAAAGAGGGATGATTATATTTCAGGMAGATGTCACCTCAAAATCTAAAAAAATCTAAATAAATAAGCATACAGCCTACAGATAGTGAAGCTGAAAGAAAAGGTAGAAATGGCTGAAATGGCCTCTATTTATAGAATGTGGTTGCTAGCAAAGAGAGAGCCTAATCCTGCAGGAGTGTTGCATAGATCAGCACTAGTATGACACATCTTTCTGGTCTCCCATGAGACACAAGCATGATGCTAACACTATTGATTATTGAGTTGAACCTATACTTTCTTGATGAGCTACAGCACAGCTGGATGGGCTTCTAGATGAGGGAAGCTAGCAAGAAACAAAGATGCTACTTCTTCTCCGAATGGCAAGTTATCTATAGATTTTTAGCTATAGAAAGTCTGTATGGCCAGGGCTGCATTTTCCTTTCCTCTAATGAGAAATTAAGACAACAGTGGTTATACTGGGTGATAAACAAGAGGGTGCAGAATTATTCATGACAACCACTGTAGAATTTCTCTGTTCCCTTCTGTAATTTCTTGGATAAATATTTAAATTGATAAGCTGCAGATTTCTTGGTATTTCCTGAGTATAGACCTATCTGATATTATCCAGGCAATTTCATCTGACTCTACCCAGCTAGTTCAGTATCTGTAATAACATATCTTACAATTTTCAGGACTTTATAGTGAGAAAGCTGTAATTTTCGGCCTTTTGATAGGCACGTGCATCCATAATACRCATTTAAACAGTCTGTCTGGATGACTTCCCACAGTATTCAGCCTTCACTTCTGTTTTATAACATCCATCCATTCACCCCAGGAAGAAAGAGGCGAAGCAAAATGACACCCTTTCTTGATGTCATGAAGAAAAAAGTAAAATGATCATCTATATTTCCTTTCCCTAGTTTGGAAACAACTCCACTCTTTTTCTCTTAAGAAATCTCTTTGCCTTTGCTTCAGTGAAGTAAATGAGGAAGAAAGGGAAGCCTGACCAAGAGAGAAAAGAAAACAATTTGAGACATTTGGGCAACCTGAAATGTAATTTTGCTGGAGGACAACATTCATTTTCCACATCATTTTGTTTTTGTGGAATAAAGGACTTGTTACAGCGTGGCAATGCTTTTTAGGAGATTTAAATTTCTAACAGAAAAGAAACCTTTTAAGATTCTTGACTGCATTGTTCCAAATTACTACATTTTTTAGYTCTGATCGGCCCTTTTTGATCATAGTTACTTAAGGTGTATTTCCTTAACATAAAAGCAATTACACTTTCTCTATATAAGCTGTGACGGCTATGATTTTATACTATTTTAATGTGAAACTGCTTGCAAAAATCTCTCAAGCAATTGCACATCAGTCTAARAAGAATTCTGATAATTATCAGTGCTTCCACCTACTTTATCACTGAGAATTGTAGATAAAATATCGAGCTAATAAATTCCTTATCTCAGTTGGAGTAAGCAGCAAACACTAAAAAGCAAAAAATGTGCAATCAAGCTATGAGGATTCTAAAATTTGCAAGTTATGTTCTACTGATGACTTTGAGGAAGAGATATTTGTACTCTATTCCTAGAGCAAAGAGTCCTTCCATGCTCTTCTAGCTTTATTAAATTAGTTCTGCCCACAATGAGAGCAGGTTCATATTCTCCTTGGCATTTGGACTCCTGACTAGTACATTTTATAACTGAAATGAGCTTGCTCTTAGGAATGACTGGTTTATGCTTCCCGTTCTTTTCCTGGGACTAGGATTATGGTGCATTTTGCATAGTAAGTGGCAGGACAGCTTAGCCTGAAGCAGAAGTCCTGAGTAATATCTTTTCCGCTTGGTGTCACTTCTCTTCCATTTCCCTCTGGTACAGTTTCATATTTATATTCTTTCAGCTACTTTTTAAAATCTGCTTCTGCCTATGAATGCAGAGGGAGAACACGAGTTATATCTCTCTCCTTCAAATAGAATTCTATCTTTTGAAGCTTTTCAGTGAAAGGAGAATGAAAGAAGGGGAAAGAGAATGTTTCTAGTACTTATGAAACATTTGAAGCAATCCTACTGGTTGCAAATACACATTTCAAGAAAAATCTATGTCATTTATTAATTCTGAGGATAAACATCAAAGACTCAGAAATCTGTCACTTTTAACCATATATATTTGTTTAAACTACAGAAGGGGAAACAGAATAGATCACCAGCATGGAGAGGACAAAACTGATGTTTGACACAAGAAAAAAATATTATGACTGCTATTTATACAATTTCAAGAACATATCTGTGTTATCTCAAAGATGAGCTGAATTTCTGTTATACTATGGTCAGCATCTGATAAAGACACTTATTAAAAACAGTTTGACTCAATGTRAGATTTTTTTAGAAATATTCTTTGTAAAGATGTTAAGTCATATTAATTCTATAACACATCAGAGGTAAAAATCTTGAAAGCTGCAGTGCTGTGAAAAAGCATGAGCAAGATGGAAGAAGAAAAGTTAGATTTAGAATCAAAGTCTTAATACAATTTAAAGTTCTACCACTGTAACTCCAAACTAAAATACAGGCCAAACAGCATATCTGGTTTAGTGAAACCTCAGGTTTCACTCAGGTTAGATTATACATAGCTGTATCAACTTAATTTCCTTAGAATACAAATAAATGAGAAAAATGTTTTTAAAATGTGCGCTTCTCAACATCATTCATCTTCTTGTTGGAAGCAGCAGCAAAAGCCTTAATACTGCCCAAGTGACCAAAACTTATCACTTTCACGTTTAAGCAGATCTTATTCCTTTCAAACATTTGGAAAGGAAAACATGGACCAAGAGCCTCATAAGAGATAATCCTAGAARTGTTATGAGTCATGAAAAATCCTGACCTAAGAGTCCAAATGAGTCAGAAAATGTTATCATGCAACACTACTTACATAGTTAAAACATCACACTATTAGAAAAGAATAGAAAAGTTGTGATTTCTCCTATAAATAGACTCCCTTAGGCCCTTATTGCAGTTAGAGTTTAATGCTTCTTTGAAGCAAAGCAGGCGCTACCATGTGCAAAAATCAAAGTAGTCAAATAACAACACATTAGTGTGMCAAATGCTATGTCTTTCAGTTATCTGTCTACAGCTCTGCATTTTTTCAAGACRATGTAGATAGAATACTAATGTGTACAAGGATGACCTGACAGATACAAATACTTACTCCACGATGATGACAAATGGTAAGACTATCAAATTTAAAACAAAGCACAGAACTGAAAAATTTCTTATTCAGAGTTCATATTACATTATCCAATCTACCTAGAAAGAATGCAGTGGGAAAACTCGTTATGAATTTTGAAAAAGTATTAAAAAGTCATTGGACCATGCAAAGATGTAGCTGTAACCTATGAGCTATTTTGTGACCATATATCACATTTATTGCAGCAGTCTCTGTTCTCAATCCATTAAAATGTAGCATTAGCTTTTGGTAGTACTGGAGAAAGCATTCAGTGCTATTTGAGCATTTGAGAGCTGCCTGAACCTAAGGTTTCAAACAGTTCTGTAAGCAAAATTGTCAGAGTTTAGCTAGAAAGAATAAATGCTGCAAAATAATTATATACATTTGTAATAAATTCTTTCTCTATTGAAATGCTAAAATTGATCTATGACAAATAATTATTATGAACTCTTGTTCATAATGTTGAGTGAAAATACAATGGCAATTTTGTAAATTAATTTAATGGTTGGAATACTTTAATTAGTGGTAAATTATTCACTTCAAGTTCTTTAATCACCTTCTATTAACACAATGTAGCAGTAGTCTTGGTTGAGCTATAGAAATCACTGCAATCATAAACAATAAAAGGATGTTATCTAATCTTTACAGGTTTTGCCTAGGTTTGTGGAAGAGAGGGCAAAAGAGCTGGAGGACTCTGATTTTTATTTTACTATATAAGGTTATGTACAAGCAGTATCTTTGTAGTTAAAGTCAGGAAGCATGGAGTGGGCAGGAAAAACATCATAAACCATTGATATATCCACAAACATTATTTTATATCCTTTCATGAACTCATCAGTGTCTCTCTTAGAAATAGCTTTTTTTYCCCCAAGCAATTATGGGAAACCCGTGCTATAACCACACTCCTCCAGCTGGTGGGCAAGTTCTAGCCTAAATGTATTTATGGCTACTTTACACCACATTGTTTTTGTAGGAAGATTTTATTTTATTGTAAGTATATTTCTACTGTTTCTAGTATTTGCCCCACTGATATATTTACAGGCAGCACGAGAGTCCTCTCTGACATTTAGCAAACAAGTCAAGGTGTTGCGTTTTTTTTTTTTTGGTTAAAGCAAGTTCTTTGTTCACCTTAAAAGCTCCTTCTCTATCTATTTTAGTTTGTGTTCATCTTTCTTGAACATGTAGAACAGGATTGTACCCAATACTTTAGAAGGAATTCAACATAAGTTGGCACTAATATTTCCCAAGTTCATTTAAATATATACCACAGAATAGGATTACTTATCTTTGTCACAGATATATGAAAATATAAACCACTATAGTGGTGGCTTATATTTGTCACCATTAGTCAACCTAATATCACCAAATACTCTGATATCTTTCTTTTTTTTCTGTTATTTTTAGATGATAAGCCCCTAGTTTATAGTGAAAACTTATTTTATGCTATGGTTGAAAGAAGGCCTTTTATACCAGACAGGCAAAAATCATCTAAACACTAGCAGTTTGCACCTTATTAGTTAAGGATACTTCTGCCGAATTTCATTAAACTACACAGAGTTGCACTCGAGATTATTAAAAGTTAATATTAAAATATTCAACTGAGCAATGCTAGAAAATCCGCCATTAAAATTCTTTAAAGTGTCATCATACCAACAGAGTATGGCACATTTAAATCATGTGTACGACAGGCACATTTAAATCATGTTTTTTGTCATCTACACAGGACATGTCCTATATGGGCAACCACCTCCACATGTCACCGCAGCTTTTTAATACATTGTCCCATCTATTTTTAATAGATCTTTGGGGAAATATAAGATGAAATATGGGAGGGCAGAGGGAAGGACATTATTTTTAGGTAAGGGATGATGAACTTCTCACAAAATGGAGAAACAAAGAAAATACGTCAGGAATGAAAATGAAAATGAAAATGAAAACGTAGACAATTTTCTCCACAATGAAAACTACGGTCATACAAAGAATACAACAGTAACAGTTAATTGGGCTTGAATTAGAAGAAGCTAAATTAGACAGAAGAATTTTGCACAGCTTTTTCTCAAAAAATGCTTCAGTGGCCATGAAAAGCTATTAGAAAAGATAAGTATTAATAGTCTTTTTGTTTTGGATTTGTGTGCAATGGAATTTTTTTCTTTTTTTTTGGGGGGGGGAGTTAATTATACTAATAAAGGATTTTATAACTTCTTTCAAGTCTTATCGTACTGCAACATGCAAATAGTACATAGAACGGCTGCTGAGACAAAGCATGAAAAGCTGCTCTAGCTCTATTTTTAACCTATTCTAATCAGAAGAATCAAAGTATTCCAGATTTAACATCCCAGTAACAAATGGCACACTGAGTATCTGTAACTGCTCCAGTCTGGCTGAGTCCTGACATAGAAAGCGAGTCCTGCTGCTAGCTACCCATGAGACTAAATCTTACTTTCCTGATAGCAAAATTCTGTAAGGAATTATGTCTGATATTATTTTTGCTTTCTTAATACTGAACMTTGTTTGACAAACCATATTAACAGAAACCTCCATTCTATTTCTACAATATTTTGTACTTCCCTCTTTGACACTATCATACACAGTCCTACCGATGTCTGTGTCATATCACTGTTTCCATTGATACCTCATATCTCWTTTGACTTCTGACTTATTTTTCTAGTTTCCTATCCCATCCTTCTTTACCATACTCTCAGCTACAATGGGAGAGTGAGTTGGGAACTCAAAGTTTCTCTGCACAATTACTTCATATTTTGCAACTGCCTCTGAAAACAGTGTTTTCCAATGCTTAGATAATTCCTGCTCTGGTCTTCTGTGCAAACTTGCTTGACTTTATCCGCAATGGGTAGCTGAAATCCATCTGCCCATGACTGACAGCTATATTTGTACCTTCTTTTGCTAGCTCTTGTCCTACTTCCTCCAGTTAATTCTGGTGTCAAATTACTTTCTCTTTTATCCTAGTCTGTGCWAATTTTCATACATACATCTTGCTGTCCATTTCCTAGTACCTTTTTGATCTAGGGGATCTCACAACAATCAGTGTAATACTAAATAGGTCATTGTCATCCCATCTCATCTGTGACTAAAGGTCAGGATAGACAAGCTTGCTCTAATCCTCCCCCTACAAAGCTTGGGAGTCCAATTCTGACCTCTTAGAGATTCAATATATGCCAGCGTTGTCGCTCTTGGACTTATCTTTACTTGACAAAATGCTTATTGATTTGAAAATGYGCAACATGTTTAAATAGGTGAACAGTAAATAGGCTGCATAAATGCATTTTTTGTTTTCTGCTTTTCCTGTAATGAAATTCCATTATGTTTGAAAGCATTTTAATGAAATGCATGCAAGAAAGAAGCATAAGTTGTTTGAAAATTATAGTTAATTATACATTAACTGCAAGTCTTGTATGTAATGCTCTGAAAACAGTACTTAAGAAGTTTATCATCAGAAGTTTGAATGATAAAAAGAACAAAACAGAATGCTTTCAGTCCTTCTTACAGCCTAATAAACACATGAATTAATCAGTTTATTAGTAGGTAGGAAGCTAGTGTTTAACTGCTTAGAAATGGGTATTCTTTCTGCATTCTCTCTGCCACTCTAATTCATTTGAGAACTTTTCCAGTATATTCAGTTGGCGTAACTCTGTTCCTACTGAAATTAGCAGACATTTGTCCCTAGATATGAACAGGACGAGAAGTATCCCAAGGAAATCTGCAAAAATCCCTGCTCTCCAAGGAGAATTCTCATGGCCAAGCTTCACATATCTATCTTCAGTACTTATGTGAAACATTTCAACTGCCTTGCAATCAAAAAAAAAAAAAAAAAAAAAAAGGTGGTCTCTTTCAAAGGAAACTTTGGAGGTTGACCTCCCTTCACTGACTGTGTCTGGAATGGGAAGATATAAATATTTTCCCACATGACTGGAATAAACAAAAATGGCAAGAGCAATAAAAAAAATAGGATTCCAACTTTTTTGGTTGATGTTATTAATTTCTAGCATGTGGAATTTAGTTATGTGGAATTTACAAATACTGAGGAAGTAAATGTTTTAGCTAGTTTTACCTTTGTCAGAGAAATCTTGAAGAGAAGTAGCAAATGACACTACACTTTAGTTTTCTGTAAGAGCAGGTGTCCAAATATAATGAAAATTATTCACAAATGACCGCATGCTTTGCACCTGTCATTCTACTATGATATTGAAAAGTGAGTTTTACCTGTTATTCTAACCTAACTCTTGTTTTCATTTTTTTCCTAAGAACACACTGACCCATGTATCTATCTATCTTTATCTATACCTTTTCATGTTCATATTATAACAGTTTTCTCGAAGACTCAGGGTGTTAATTTATATTCAGAACTAGAAACCTTTCTTTCAGAAAGGTAGCTTATTTTGATCTAAGACTAGAAGAGATCGAAAATCCATAACTTCTAGTAACCTGTGCCCCTGTTTTATCACCCTTGTTATTAAAGGTGATTTCTCATTTGACCTGGTCTGCCTTTAACTGAGGGACAAAGATCAGAAAATAACTGCCTGAGTTTTCAGATCTAATTCTGGTCTTCACAGGGGACCACACTTCATACAATCACATTTTTAATCCTTAGAAATGTTTTATTAAAACCAGTTAGATTTCAGGTCTCTMTAACTTGTCGCCATTTGTTTTTATTATGCTTTTTTACATTTCAATTAAAGGCCCTTTAGGTTTAGTACCTTCTGTATTTTTCTGTTAAAGTTTATGACAATCAGCTGGGTTATTCCAGGAAAAATCTGCATGGTCAAACAGAAACTGAACACAGATTTTCTGCCTGGGGTGTAAACTGGCAGGATGCAAGCCAGCTCTAGTCCGGAATTTGATGCACAGCTGTGCATAAGCAGATACTCTTGGCAAATACTTGGGTAACTCCTAAATTTCCCTCTAAGGCACCTTCTCCAGCCATTCAGTCATTTCCTTGATCCTCCCTTACACCTCTCCCAGTTTTTCCAATACCTTATGCGTGTGCATATACACATATATATTTTTTGTTGCATAAAGTCCAATTCTCTGAATGTGCTTGAAAAAWATACATATATTCAGAGAGTTAAGGGTTTTAATATGCCATTTCTTTTTTGATCTTTCAGTGGACTACCTAAGGTATGCTTATGTCCTTGATTTCTGTAATCTTAAGGTCATTTTTTTTTAATTTTAACCTTTTTTTTGTAGAAGGATTGATGAAAAGACAATAGGTGTCAATGGAAAAAGAGTTAAGGCAAGTTCTTGACATGCCTACTTCTTTCATGGGCCTATGGGCTATCCCAATTTATTAATAGTGAAATTATCCTAATGTGAAGCAAGTAATTTAACAGGTGTGTAATTTGGGGGTGGTGAGAATTTTTTTCTTTCTTTTCTGGGCCAAATTTAACTCTGCCAATGGGAGCCACCTCTCCCCTCTCCTCCAGTCCCAGAAGCTAAACACTTCCATTAAAACATTGGGAGAGACCACATTGTGTCCAGCCACTTGCATCAAGATCATTTCAGCAGATCAGAAACAGTTGACTGGAGTTTTATTGAGCTTTTCCAAGCAATTTACCTTGGCATGGGATCAAGCATGACAAAGATATGAAACAACTGAAAGGAGAGGAGGTGACAAGGGATTAAACTGAAAGCAGAAACCAGCTTTGGCTGCTTTGGGGAGCTGCTCCAGTGAGCTGCAGCAACTTTCAGCGYCCAAGTGTCAGTATAACAGCGAGGTCCATGTCTGGCCCAGTGATGTTACAGAAATGACTTACAAATTGTTTTCCTCCTGCCACGGTTTCTACAGCCAYGCGGACGCTGCCAGGATGCACGTACCCTCCCTGAGTAGCCCTGCTCAGCTGGGCTCTGCGCTACCCATGGCACCGGGCCCTGCGTGCCCTTAATCCATGTATCAATACCTGCTGATACCAATCAATAGCTGGGTTTGCCCTTTAAGCTACCCACGCTGCGGAAGAGCTGTGGGGTGCGCAGTGCTGATCAAATCCAGTTTTTCTTGGAAACACTCTGCCGTTAGGAAACGGAGAGACAAGCTGGGCTGATATTCCTCACTTTCTAGAAAACCGAATCATCATCACATGAAAGCTAGAAGAAAATATCGTTAAAGAGTGTCAGGGCTGCACTGCAGAGTTTTAGTAGCATTTTCCTCATATTCATTATCGAAATTAATTCCCAAGACTTGCCACTATGTATGGACTGGATATAGCTATAATACTTTAAGCTGTTGTTATGAATTCAAAACATGACTACAAAACAGAGACTTCCTTATATTTATTTGCTTGTTCAATACAAAATTAACTAGTAAAGGCAACTAGCAGCTAGGAAGAGAGCCAAGTAATAAAAATGATTGATTGCCCAAATGTATAAAAAATGCATAAAAACACATGCACAGTTTTTCTCTCAAAAGTAGAAAATCATCTCTTCAAAGTTACCAAACAACCTGGTCAGACAGGATGGTGAACCCGCTGTTAAGTAGAAGACTTAAAATTTGTCTGTGCGGTGTAGCTAGTACAATCACTGGTTGTTCAAAATAGTACTCACCTCCATAAATCTGTCTCTGTTTAAGCTAATTACCAGAAATTATTCAGCAAGGACAACTTTTCTTATTCTTCGATTACATCAGATATACCGATGTATGTTGATGAAAAACATACCAGTCATATAAGCCATATTATTTTCAGAAAAAGATGCATTCTCAGACTTCATTTTACTTTACAATTRTTTCTTTCTTAAGATTACAGGTACTTCACCACAGGAAGTGGGTTTTCTTTTGTTGATTCATTAAAATCAATTGCATAAAGAGCCAACTTTTAGATTATATTTATTTCTTCTGAGCTGTTGTGATTCTCTCAAAGTCAAACGTTGTATATACCAACTATTTAGCAAAAATATATATTAAAAGGGGAATATAAATTGCAGAAATATAGTCAAGTTCAACACAGTTACTGATATACTTTCCAATGAAAGGTTACTATTCTCAGTCTCTAAGTAGTTATCACGAGAGGATTCAGAATTATTTAGAATGTGGCAGATAAAATCTTTCAAATGAAAACATTTGAATTTAAAGAATTAACTACTCTTTCACTGAAAGAAATCACAACTAAGAAATCTGAATTCAGCTTCRGAGAAGGTGCAGAATACAACAATCTCGACTGTGTTCCTGCCAGAGTCAGGTCAAAAAGGTTTGTTATCTCTACTCACTGAATCAAGGCCACAGTCTGTGTATGCCAAATTCACATTGTGCTATTATTATTAATTATTAATTATGTGACCATTTTAGTTGATTTGAAGCATCTGAATTCATGATACACAGTATTCAAAGTGATTCAGTAACTAGTTCTAGCAGGAGCTATTGAAAATCCAAGCCATAAATCTGCATTTGCAGGCTCTGCTCAGGAAAAAAAAAATAATGCTGACAAGTCCAGAAAGTYGCAGCGATACTCTTCACAAGAGAAGTTGTTTATGACACAAAAAGGATGTCATACCTCAACCCGTATGAATAAAATCTAACAAATATATGGCAATAAATCTCTTCAAAAGCTTTTGTAAATATTAATAAAGCAAAATTAATTTCACTAAAACTTCTACTTGTCTCATAAGTGGTTGGTTAAACAAAACACCCAAATAAACCTCCTATCCACATATTTAAACTAAAGAATGGTTTCTGAACTAGTTTTGATCCATATTAATTACTCAAAATAATAAAGCATCATGAATTTCACCTACATATATTGAATGGACATTACTCAGCAATCTCTGAACTGTCAAAGTTGTGACAGCCTTTTGGTTTTCAAACTGTAGTTCAGTTTTCCCTATCATTCTAATTACTGCAGCTGCAGTGCTGCCAACAAAGTCCTAGACTCAAAGCTCTCGGCTGTGACAGCTCATCCAAGTAATCACCATGGCATACTGGGCTAAACTCAAACAGGTTTCTTTTTTATGAGCTATATACATGAGCAAAAGTTAGAGCATGTTTAAACAAAGCAAATCAGTTCAAGTCAAGCCTCCCTACTTCATAGATTCACATAGCTCATTAAGATGAGCAAACATGCCTTAATGAAGAACACCCATATTCTAAAAGAGAAGGACTCAGCTGTGCTATTCAGGCAAGGCAGGGCATAGTCCCAGTTTCAAGGCTGTCTCAGTGCTCAGGGAAGCAAATCCACTACAAAATAATTTTGCTGTGGACTCTTTATTCCTCTGCCTACTCGTTTTAGTCCTGCTTTGTTACTTAGTAGAGTCGTCCTGGTTATCGCACCACTCACCAGTGGGCGCATCACCCTTTGCAGGAGAGTRAGAGTAACAGTGATAGAGACTTCACCTCTAGCTGGGCTTTTCCAGTGACAAGACAGATTTTTCCACTACAATGGTCAGAAAATAACTGAGTACTTCAGAAGGCCTGAGATCTAAACAAAAATACTGGCTCTAATAGAAGATTTGAGGTAATGTTCTCAGTMAGTGGAAACTATCAGTCACAACTGTTTGGCTACAATGAAAACTCTTCCCTTCGTGTRTTTTCTCCCCAMCTCAATACAACATGAAGAAGCTGTCATTATAAGCTGGTCAAYAGATGTGTTATCATCATGCTGTGCCATCTCAGACGCTATAGTTTTTATCCACTTACTTGACATTGTAGGAAACAACTGTAATATATCTAACTTGTCTGAAGCATAAATTGCCACGCTATGGTTTGCAAGTGGTGAATTCTGCTTACTTTAATTCTTCAGTAATCATAGTTTTGATAGCAGCAAACAGTACTACTCTAAATGTTTCAGAAACAATACATACAGRTGCACAGATTTGGTGGCAACAGTTCTCAACAGAGAAACACACTCTCCTTGAGTTATATCACACACTTTGGTATGAATGGTACTCTTCTGCATTAAATCTAGACACAGTTGGTCTGGTTTTCATTGTATTTTTGCCTCAGAAGTTCTGACTACAGAGAGCAAAAGAAATGGAAGTGTAAAATGCTAACATTTTGATTTGGTACCACTTAGCGATCTCTTAACCATGGTAAATTTGTCTAGATGACTGCCTGGAGCTGACTACCGACAGCAGGCTGACCACTGTGATGAGACACAAGTTCTCATCACAGGCATTGGCCATGGATCTGTGTTTTTTATATGTAGAAAACTTGAGCATATATAAAACATATTCATAAATGAACTAGTTAATTCAATATGCAAATTAGTACAGATAATTGCAAAATACATACTAAATAGTGCTCCATATTCCAAGGGATTTTGATCTCTATGAAAATGATTAAAAATTGAATTGGTAGATAGATTCATTGTTTACTGCAAAATTAAAAGTAAAATATAGAAAAAGGAAAATAATTACTATACAATACTGTGGCTTCATGCAGGACCAAGTCAAAATTTCAAGCAGAAAATCCAACTGGCTTGGAGGTTTTCCTGTTTATATTCTTAAAAAAATGCTATCTGAAATCATCATTTGCTTTGCACTGTGCATCCTGTAGTCATTCATATTCCCTCTCTGGTCATGTCACCTCTGACCAAACAACCTTTAAAATATACAATTATGTATGAAGAAAATTCAAATGGATAAAAATGCTAATACAATGTGGTATTAAATAACATTAGAAAGCTTACCAACATTACTGAACAGATTAAATTAGCATTTTTCCACAACATTAAGACTCTGTCACAGAATACACCTCACAGTATTCTGTCACACCTCACATTTTTCTATCTTTTATTTTAATTAGCTCAGAGCTTTTCTTTGCTCTGTGGCTTTATCCTAATGGAGAATTATGATGGAGTAGTCAGCTATTGCCCACATAGTATCACAATACCAAAATATGCATTAAACATATAATGCAATGTTGGCCATAGAAATGACTGGTTCTATCATGTGCAAAAATATTTCAATACTTTATTTATTTTTTCCCCCCTCATCAATCAAGACAGATTATCTTGAGCTGTAGATATTTGTAGTTTTGTGGTTAGAGCAGAATTTTATCATGATTTCTGCATAATCCATAGGCCATGAAAAACTTTTCAGGTACAGACTGGTCGAATTACAAGGGTACAAATACTAGCTGCTATGTATTATCTATGGCACAGAYGCAGGTTTAGTCTTCCTTGTTGAAAGAGAGATGTGTCATACTATAGCACTGCAGTATCTTCCAATTCAAACATTTTAATACACTGATTAAAACTAATTGTCATCACTTGAATAGGGGTACCTTGGTTTTACTCCATACATGTTTTCCTTTAGGCCTCAATCTTCAAGAAGTTTTGAAGGGAAAAGTAAGAAGTGAGATAAGTCTGCATCAGTAAACTCAATGAATAAGTAAGAGTAAGCTCTTACTGAATGTTACTTCTTGGGTGGATTTGTTTTTTGTTTTTTTTTTTTTCGTATTTTGACTTATATTTCCTCTTCAGAGAGGAAATTTCCTTTATAATTTCAGCAATATTAGAACTATTAAAGAAACATAGGTTGACTGACAAAAGAACCCATTAATCTATTTTCAATCATTTCATGCTTCTTTCCTCTCATGAAAATAAGAAAGCTGGAATATTAAAGTTTGTCTTACATGTTCCCCAAGATGGATCGCCTCCACATTTCTTTTCTATCTGTACTAGTGTGTATGTGTGGGGGGGATGTCTTTCAGAAGAACTCTTTTAATATAGTACAGCTTATGATATCTAAATGTTATTAGATCTRAACCTCCAATCCATACATCTCTAGCATACTGAGATTTCTTTGATAACATATAATTCAGGTTTTCASTAGCATTTCATAACCATGTGACAATGCTTTATGATGGCAAAGAGAAAGTAAACACATTATAAATTTTCAATTTTTTTTAATCAATTTTCATTCACCTAAGATGATCTGCCCTCCTGGCACGGTTTCACAGAAACATTTCCTTGAAAAAGCTCAGGTGAGAAATACCCTGAATGATTAGAAGTGTTTACAAAGCACAAACTATTTCAGTATCACTYATATAACAGTCATGCAATGACACATAAGGAGCTTGATCTTCTCTGTGCTGAAATCAATAATTAAATGTATATTTACTTCAGTGAGAAGTTTTGGAAAAACAAAATGAGAAAAGGGAAGGATAATGATGAAGACTGTTGAAATCACAGGGGAAGCTGTGCATATTGGCCTAGACTAAGACAAGGTAACAAACATAACATGATATAAGAAACCATAGCTGAAGTAGAAAGAGTTGAATAGAAAGAGAAACACAAGTAGGCAGATAGAAAAAAAATCCATTGAAGGGAATTAACAGAAGAAGTGCTATTACAAAAGTTGAAAGTAGAGTATGATCAGAAACTTGGAAAAAGATGATAACGATGATAGTCAATAATGAAGACAAGTCCAAATCAAGAAAAAGCATGAGACCTGGGGATGAAATAATTGATATCTGAAGCATCTGAAAAAAAAAAAACAGAAAAAAATACTACAAGTGCATTTTTATTTATTATTCAATTTCTAAGCAGAATACTTCTGACCTTTTGGTGTTATGAAGTATTGAATGAAGCCTCTTGAATATCTGTAAATATTCTGGACATAATTGCAGGATACAACCAAATCAGAAAGAAAATAATAAAAAAAAATAGAAAAAGATAATACATCAGAGCAGTTTGAACAAAACCTCGTTTTGAAAGAAATGGGACAGAGTATGCAAAAACATCGAACAGATAATGTTTCTGCAGGTTTCCAATAGTCCATTTCAGGGCAATCAAGATGTTTTGTCACTGCCTCTTATCAGCCAGTCATGTGAGACTAAATATCAGGAATTTTACCAACTGGAAACATGAAACTAGCAGGAACTTTACTAACAATAAAAAATTTGAGATTGAAGGATCTCAAAAATTGCATCAAATCCTTCACTCAGAATTGTAACAGGAGAAGAAAAGCTGCCTTGGAGACAAGAGGAAAACAGAAGGGTTTTGTTCTGAACTAAGAAGGACAGAGAAATTAAGAATGCATTCACAGACTAGCTTCCTGTTAGAAATTACCATAACAAGTCTACTATATATGGTTTCATCAAGAGTAAGATTCAATGTTGATAATTCAATGGCATTTTYCTTTAGGAAGGAGAATAAAAGTAGATTTTCACTAGGGAGAGAAGCATTAATATGCCAGTGAGAGTGGCATATATTGATATCCCCCTCAAAATGTCCTTTGGAAATCTCAAAACATGAAATGCTCTAGGAAGCCAACAGTTCAGAATAGCAAGTGGCAAAATGAAGTAACAGTTATTCAGAAGCAGCTAAGGAGAGCCACACYAGTGAAATCCAATATGACTGTGTCACTCATAGATAATGCAGGAGCTGTAAGAAAGAGATATAGTTCAGTAACTACAAAGCAGATGAAAGTATACAGCATTAGATTCAAAATAAGTGACAGTGATATTGCCTTTATTTACACTGAAAATTCTATGGGCTTATAGTTATTTTTSTTTGAAATTTCTGCATTTTATAGAAGCTTTGAGCTGGATTCTGTACTATGTACCATTTCTGCAAGCATAATCAATAATTCTGGAAAGATGCAATGAGAATAGAACTAAAATATTGGTACAATCATCATCTTCATTTTAGCTGCATTTTAAGAAACCAAAAGTGAGGCAAAGCAGAGCATGGGAGTTTTTAGATCATTTAGAGGTAGTATATTTGCCTGACTTGATGATATCTATTTTCTTAATGTTTTCCAAAAGGGAAAGAAGGAGATTGTGTCAATAAGCAATTTTGTCTCTGGAGTAAACTAATTCAAGCCTGTTAATACCCTTCACAATGCTGGAAAGATAAATTATTAGTAAGCAATATTTTGAAATATTATCTTGAACTTTTAGGTAAAGTATATGCCCCAATAATCTGAGGTGGAATCATTCAGCTATCAAGAGGTTACTGATCTTGAGTAAGGATACTGCAGTTTTATCAGCATACCTAAATTATACTTTACTTTCAAATTATATCGCTTTTATAAAACATATGTAACAGTTAAAAGCTAAACCATACATTCATTATGATTTCCATACATTCATTATGATTTCATTAATGCTAGCAGTAGTTTTGACATTGCTAGAACACATCTCTAAGAGGATTTGGTTAACTGTAATGTACAGCAGAACCAGTAAAGAAGAGTCACTAGTGCAGGTGTTCCTAGGAAAATGTCCAGTGAGATAAATATGAGATTTTAATTTGCTTTTAACTCTTATTTTGTAGATAATACACTATTTTGGGTGTGTACTCTTCTAAAAATTTACTCTTATTTGATCTTGTCACTTGTATTCTCCATTTGAGATCTGAAGCTATTCACATTCAATGAGTCTTCTCATCATTCCAGCAGTTTAGACACTGAGTACATCATTCTAAAGAGAGTTCAGACTTCCTGAATTAATGTTTCTCCTTTCAGCTTCATACAAGACTTCTATTATCATAGACACAGGGTATTCAAGGACAGAGTATGTCCCTAATCTAATGTTAGATAAAATCTTATTCACATTACACAAGAGAGTCCTCCAAGGCTGCATTTTCAGGTATATATGGCTCCATGTATTACAGGAATAGAAGAAGGAAAGAAAGAAGCTAGAGGCATCTGGAGAGCATGACAGCTCAGACAAATAATCTGCAGCTAGAATACGTCCTGGAGTGTTCACCCAGCTGCAGCCTAAGGGATCTGCCATGCAGCCAGCTGCTGCTGCTACTTGGCATCTGGAATATGTAACTGGCACTGAAAAGAAGAAAAAGAAAAGGAAAAAAGAGGGGGAGAAGAACTGAASAGTGATGTGAGATGACTAAAAAAATCCAGCACTCCCTTGCCTGTTATTTCTAAAGAAAAATTTTGTTCAAGGCAAAAATAAAGATGGAGCCTCTGTGCAACGAACAGACATGGTACACAAATGCAAGGTGAAATAAGCACTGGCAAATGACCATAAAGCAATAAAGTTATTAAAGAAACACATTAGTACTGTTAAAACACAGTATGCCCATATCTGATCAGCAGTTTTGTTACTGACTGCTCCACTTGCAAARATTATCATGGCTAATTTATGCTGTGGACTCAGCCTGATTTCCGAGGCTGAGTCAGTGGATCTCAAGTATT
The DNA here is from genome assembly GCF_003343005.1 of Rhea americana. NCBI lineage: Eukaryota > Metazoa > Chordata > Aves > Rheiformes > Rheidae > Rhea > Rhea americana. The sequence continues at coordinate 6,221,362 of NW_028186867.1, read as the reverse complement.
ATGCCATGTCTTGTCCAAGAATCTAGTTCTCCAGCCAAATAGTTCTCCAGAAAATCTCAGTCTTATGTTCCGTGCCCACTTACTGGTGGTATACTGGTGGTATACACTTACTGTGTATAAATAGAACTGCAAACAAAACAGTGTTTTGCTCAAGAATACACAATATTTCATTTGCAGWGCTGCAGAAAATAAAACCACCACTACAAATTTCCAGGGAAATGCCACTTGCACARAACCATGGAACCTCCTACTAAATCAACGGACTAGGTACTCAATGTCTACTTAGGAATGCAAACCTGCATTTTATGGTATTGGTGTTTTGCAAGGCTTTATGAAATACAATAAAACAAGTAGCCAGTACTTCCAGATTATGGCACAGAGCTGCTGACAGGTTCCTTTTCTATGGTTTGCTTACTACATTAAAGGCTACTCTACTCGTCTAGTTAGCTTCTCATCCTCACATGACCCCCTTCTCCTTCTCATGACTAGCAGCATTTCAGATATGAGTGATTCAGATATGCCTGACACAAACTCCCCAAAGCTTTCCTAACTGTAATTTTATAGAAGCAAATTGTCTGCTTCTCTGAGCTGGATCAGCAAWGTTTCCCCTTAGTCACCCCATAATGCTAGTGAAGTTTCAAACTGCTGTAGTCACGCACCAAGACAGAAACCTTGCTAGGAAAGATCATAGATGGGAAAAAAGAATTCTGTGCTCTTGCGCATGTTTCTGTGACAGTATCTATATTTACATTTTGGGAGGAATTAACTTTGGGCCAGATTTTGTCACTCTTACTCACAATGAATACACTGCACAGATAGTCCCAGAGGGCTAGATTCTGGCATTCTGGATCATGCAGAAAAGCTCTTTCCATTGTGAGTAATTTAATTTTCTGTCCGACTTGAAGACTGTTTCAGTTGAACTATTCACAGCTGAAGATGATGTTMATGATGGTGGCAGACTGTGACCTTAACACAGGAAGGAACATTTCTGAAAAGCTTCCTCCACTTGTGGAAGGGGCAAATTGCCTTGCTGTAAACTTAGAGTATCCACGTAAAATAGGGACTGAGAAAGGTAAAGCATGCTTTCATTGCACTGGTAAGGATAGATATACATAGCACTGTGCAAATCTCTCYAGAACAAGCTTAAATTTCAGTGAATGATGGACTTGGTCTTTGTACTTGGTATCAGACATTTTACAGAGTTATGCTTGCCTGCAATTATATTTCTGSAAATTCCAGAACTGACATCTGTATYTAAAATATAGAGACACTGATACTGACTGTATATATCTGAAGCTTTTTTGAGAGTGTAAATTCAGTTATGGAGTCATGATTACCATCTCAGAGGTTCACAGAAGTCAGAACTTTTTCCTGAGCAAGCAGAATCCTGCTACATGTAACAATATACATATTGATGTATGTTATGAACAGACATATTCAAAGGTAATAGGAAGACCAATAGATCAATCACAGAAGTAACTCWTTGACTTTGTGCTTTTCCTCTTCAKTTTGCTTACAAGGACATCTCCAAAGCCCTAAAGAGAAAAGTAGTACCTCAGTATGTATAGCAACTATTTGACACAACCAGAAGGAAGTCTGGGAGACCAAAGAGCTTACAGTGTCCAGCTTAAAGAAAAGTACACACACACAGAGGAACCAAAAAGAGGAAAGATCGGTTGCTCATACCCAGGCTAGAGACAACCATCAAACCTAGAACTTCAGAGTTTCAGTTCAGTTCTAACTCAAGGGTCAAATGACCTGCCACATTTACTTCACTCAACACCCCAAAGGAAAGAAAAAAGGAAAAATGCTCCACTAGCACATTTCAGAAGTCCCACGGGATGAATAAGATAAAAGAGTTACATCAGAAACACACAGAAGTATAAAATACAAGGAATAATTTTAATGCATTCAGAAGAAAACAACGCACTGAAGTTTTCTTGTTAGGGAGATTTAAAATCGGCAAAACTTCACACAGATTCTGATGAGTGTTTATCTAAACCTTTTATTCCATAAATAGCACAACYGATTTCCTGCCCTTTACTGTTGCTTTCAATGTTTCTTTCCCCTTGAAGTAAAATAGAAATTAAAAAAGAAAAAATCTTAACATTACAAATGTTATACCTGCCCTTCCATGCCTTTGATAAATAATCCTTGCACTCTGGAGGATCCACCAGTGTTACCACGAGAGAAAACTGATATCCCTTTCCTTGTGAAAGATAGTTGTGCTCAGTTCAAGGTCTAATCCTAGCTGACAGGACTGAGTCCCTGCAAATTTCACCCAGATCTTCAAGAAAGAGAAGCACTTGAGGACTGGTACYTAATACATAGAAAATAAAGAATAGGAAAACTTGTTGAGGATGAAGGTTTGGGCATTTTGAGAGGTTTTGCTTGTTTTTGTAAACAGAACCTTGAACCAGAATTTAGCTTTTTTCTGGTAGATCTTCAAACATTCCAGCACAATGAGCAAAATGGATCAAAACATAGGACCAATGTCTTAAAAAAACATAAGAAGGGGAAGCTAAGCAAATTGATTTTTGTTATAGTCACGCTTGGCTAATGGCTTTGCTGGACTGAGGCCAAATACGATAATACACATCTCTTGAGTTTATCTAGAAGAGATAGGTGTATTGTTTGTAAAATTACTCTCTCCCTTATCTCRTATAAAAAAGGAATATAAATGTTCRTTTTATTGYAGATAGACACAAACTGCTGTGCAGCTTGTTGAAATGCTTCAGTTTATATCTTCCTGGGAGCCTTTAAACCATTGTTTCACTAATTCCAAAAAAAACCACTTGTCATCGCCATAAAAAAAAGAAATCATGCATAGCGCTAGTGGAACAGAAAGAATGAGACCAGTCTTGGTTAACTGTGGCTGTCTAAATATTAGGTGCCTAGTTGCAGCCAGTTATTTATTCTAACCTCCTTAAAATTGGTGTCTAAGTTGGAAAAAATTGCCTTCCAGACATGTCAATCTCTCGTCTTTCACTTGTGAAGGAGGTTGGATGAATAACTTAAGAGTATCCAGTCAACTCTAAAGCAGCTAAATTTGTCAGGATTAATTATATAGTGTTGGGCAGCACAGCACAGGAGTAGAAAGCCCCAAGTTCAAGCTCCTAATCCCATTTTTGCAAGCAGCACCAATTCTGTTTTCCTATTCCTCCATGGCATGCCAAAGAGCGTTCCTATCCCCAAAGGCTGGATCCGGCTAATATCATCAAACAGGCAGCTGCTGGAAATGAGTGAGAGGTCCAGTGACACAGCAGGTATTTTCTTCCTTATAGGTCACTATACGGAACTGAGACAAAGAAAGGCTCACCTGGCCTAGCACCTTTGTGGTTCTGGCCCATAGCAGGTGGTCACTGAAGGCAATAAATCCTTCCTACATCATTTCCTTGCAGCTTCCAGCCATCAATGGTTTAGAAACAAACTGCCCAAGCTGAACCCAGTAGTGTCTCGGAGACATTTAGTGAGAAAAGCACAAGCTACTCGAATGTAACACTGAAGGTACTCTCAGCCACCAAGCAGTAGACTGCAGTAGACTTAAGCAGTAGACTCTGATGATGAGATTAGAGGGACTGAATCACAGTGTGCCCAGCATCAGCAATCCTGAAGGACAGCTAAACATGACAGGAAACATCACACTGGGTAACAAAAGCCCTCACCTCTTTCAAGGAATAAAAATTTCATGATGTATGCTTGAGTTCATTCCTTGCTCAAGGATCTGTCACTAAGTGAATGTGGCAGAGTCTGGGAAGGAGATCCATGCTGTCTATCTCTCTAGGTCTTGAGAACAAGAAGAACTAACAGCTGTATCTGAAAGACGTTATTTATAGTTTTTACACCAGATGACACTGAGGTTTTGATGCAAATGGGGGGATGAGACGCCTTGTACAAACTCCTAGTTGTCTAGAACATAGTAGGATTTAGTTTTCCAAAGTCAGTATCCAGATTTCCTCCCTGCAAAAACAAAGGAAATGGTCAGCTTTGACGTGTGCCTCTCTCTCATCTCAGTATAGGGTGAGCCTGTCACCAGCAGTTGGAAGCACCTCTCAAATCACTGAGTTTACACATAGCCCCAGTTATCCCTCCAAAAAAATTGGGATAGGTTGTATTTTTTTGCCTTAAAGGAATCAGGTGAATAGATCACCCAAAGTCATGACATGGGCCAATGCTACATAGCAGGCACCTTAACTGTGTCTAATATAGCATAAATATTTTGACATAGCTCCAAGGCTCTTAGTRTAGGGGATAAAGGCACAACAGGATTCAAAAATTGAAGTTAGGCAAACGGCAGATGGAAATAGCATGTAAGTTATTAACAGTGGCAACAAATAACCAATTAATAAGACATGTTATAGACTTTTCCTAAGTTGCATCAGACATAGTTTGGGGGTTTCTTTTCTCTTCCTACAAAGGTCTGCTGCCCACCTCACCATGGGATTTAATTCTTTCAGCACATTTGATGACATTTTATTTGCTTAAATTCCCTTAAAATTTATCAGTTTGCTCATAAATACAGTGCCTGAGAGAGTCAAAGGAAACAGCTCAAACCAGGCATTCATTATGTAACTATTTCACTAACCCAACTGCATTTTACTCACGCTCTTCTCTGATGCCTGTTTTTTTTCTCTCATAAACAGTTGTACCAGTTGGTCTCTACATTGTTTAATATTTTGGCATGGTTTATCACTTCCCATTAGCTATTGATAAAGTGGGAAAGCAGTAAAAATATAGCTAAATCCTTACTTGTGTTGTTATTATATTTTAAAGTCTCATAGCTCATGTCTAGTATATTACTACTGCACAGTTTGAAAGGATATACTTAGAAATCACATTTTATTTAAAAATCAAACTATTTTTAAATAGTAAAGCATCTGTGCATTTCCCTCAGTTGTGCAGTACTKCAGGGAGTATATATAGGAAATAGATGCTCTAAAGCATGTAAGAGCATTTTATTTTCCATTTCCATTCCCCCCAGACTCCTACACTTCAAAGTCTTTCTGCAAATCTAAAGGAAACAAGACAGGGAGAAATACATTTTCTGGGGTTTGAGGTCTGTGTAGAAATATTGTTGCCTTTATGTGAAGAAGAACTGAGAAGAAATGGGTATTGTTCAAGCATTGCAAACACAATTAATGTGCTATAGCATCTCAGGCAGGAGAGCTATATCCTACAGATAGATCGAGAAATCCAGATGTTTAGAAAGTGCTCACCTGCCCACTCCATGCATTTCAAAGCCACACACTACTTTTGGAGCTTTTTCAAAACACCGTGTTAAAACACCTGGGCTCTCTCAATTCCTTCTGCTAGATATTTCCATAGGGGAGTATTACATATTCCTTATACTTGCCTTGATATAAATCACAAAGCTAAATGATCAATGACTATGTGAGAGCCAGACACTCTCCATTAAGATCATATCAACTTAGAAGTAAGTCATTTTTTTCTTTTATTTCTGCCTATTCTTAATTAAAACAGGTAAGTAAATACCTAAGACTACTTATCGAATTTAGAAAAGCTGAAATTCCCAAAGACAAGCTGCTATTGACATGATACTGAAGAAAGAAAATATGATCTATTTTGTGAATATTTATTTTCAGCTAACATAAGAAAAGATTAATTCCTAGCAAAAATAAATCTTAATTTATGGTTCTATTTAAATCATTTAGTGAAATGAAGCTTTAAGATGTTCTGTATAACAATAAATAGCACTCTTTTTAAAATATCCAGAGTATAGACCACACTTATTGATTCCAACTTTTGTTCGTCTTTAGAAACAACTCCTATTTCTCATTCTCCCTTCTCCTCTGTTTTCTGAGATTTCCACAAAATGCATAGGGATACTGGAGTGTCCTTTTAAGTAACAATTCAAATCACTCAGGAGACTGAACACGGAGATTAGATAGAAATCACTGTTTATTTCTCATACTAAGCAAAGGTGAAGGATCCATTCTATGAAGCTAATGTGGCCCTTTATTATGGARAGGCAGCATTCCAACTGCAATTGGCATCCCAGTCATCTTCCAGTTGTTCATAGCTCTTCCATCCTCACTGTTTCTCAAGGCTTGGATCTGTTTCTCTAAACTCGCCCTCATGAGATAAAATCACATCCCACAAATGTGCACTCAAAAAACTTGCATTTATCTAGCACTCTATGTTCATGTTAATATCTACATTCCTTTCAGTTCAATATTTCTAGTTTAAACATACACACTATTTCATGCCACAATATTCACAAATACCTCTATAAAGCATTTCAGACATTCCTTCTGGTAGCTTATATTTCCTGACTCCAAAGAAAGGGAAAAATATCTTAATTTATTCACATTTTTTTCTGCAGGTTTACTTACTGCATTCAGTTAAAATTAGGCTCTTTTTGGACAAAATTTTTGATCAGTCAAAATAGTTTTCCCATTCTGTGTCCTACCATGGTGTCTGTTTGCTCTGTGTTTAACTGTTGCTTCATTTGCCTTTCTGTCCCCTCAGTGGAATTAAGACAGGCAGTTAATGCATAAGCTGACTCCTGAATAAAATACCATATGCCCAAAGATGCTACACAACTGCAGCTTGCAATCTAGCATGCTACCATCCTGGTGTCTTCAGCTCCTCTTTCTTGCAACCCATATGCATTCTTCAGTTCCGTGACAGCCAACACAGCTGTTATAATTAGATGGGCTTGACTAGAGGCAAAGGCACCGGTCATTTCCAAGTGATACTTGTTTGTTCAATTTGAGCATTTGCTGTTCTGCATGCACATGACTACTCTTTCAGTGGCAGATTTATTCTAGCCCCAAGGAGAACCTCTCCCTGTGCACCTGAGTCTAAAGATTGACYAATGGTAATGTTCACCAGGAACAGGGTGGTTGCCTCTGCTGCCAATTCTGAGTGCTCTCAAGAGAAATGTAGTGGTATATTGACTTTGTACCCAAACAAGTTGTAGATGTCAGATGTGAATTTTCTGTAAAACAGGCTGAATAGACAGGTGGTGAAAGTTGCTGATAACACAGAAGCATTCAACTTAACCAAGGCTTGGGAAGATCATTAGGAAATTTCTGAAAGATCAAGCGGAAGTACACAATTAGGTGACACTCAAAATGACTGGATATAAGAGCAAGATGTTGCACAAAAGCAGAGAAAAATAAACTATGAGAAAAGTATGTTCTGGACAACTGTGACTTTTTCAAAAGAAGAAGAAATGACTGCCAAATGTCCAAGACTGGGGGAAAAGAACTTACAGTGCAATGTAAGCATCTACTGCAAAATATGAAGCCACAGAGTCACTTTCCTCTGAAAAATATGATGAAGCAGAAAAAAAAAATCATTCAGCTAGAAAAAAAAAGAGGGTTTTTCAGTATAGGAAGTGAAAGCTTTCCACAAGCACTTGGGAGAGGGTAGCCTCTTCACTACCCTAACATAAAGCATCTAAGATCTTTGAGTGGTTACCCATGACTACCATGCATAAAAGATAACAGCAGTTTTGACCATTTGGGGTTGAATTGGGCCCTAACACAAAAAACTTGGCTCAGCCTCACTGCCCTGAGAGCCCTCGGCTTTCACTGGTTTACACTCGTGCAAGATTCTAGGTCCAGCAGAGAGCTGGAGAGAGCCAGGCTGAGATTCCAGCAGTATGAAGGCAAAAGGCATTTGAAGTCAGCTGATGGTTGACCCTCACAGGCCACTCACTCTGAAATGGGAGCCTGATGCYAGGCCTTGGTGCTTTCCAAACAGTCAGGCTGATTAGTATATATGAATTCAAGCACATCTGGAAATCACACCACCACTCAGCACAACATTGGCTAAATAAGGACTTAGAGGTCTTAAAAAGAAAAGTTAAAATTAACTGTAAATTCAGTGAAAACAAAAATATTAACAAGTACACATTTTAAAAGGCATAACTGAATTACAGTCCTTACTGACTAAAGATATGGCRGAATTTAGGGAAGGTTGTATGTGTGGGTTTTTTTAGTATTAAGCACATATATGGATAAGACAGCATTTCCATGCATGTCTATTGTAATTCAAATTATAAGGGCCATGAGACTTCATGCCTCACAGCACAAATTGATAACCCGCTAGGATGAAAATTCTGGCCTCCCTGGGGCAGCTCTGAGTAATTGCCCAGGCGAACTGTTGGAATTGTCACTTCACTGATAAGTCTAGGGCAAGCCTCTGATTATGACAGTACACTGAAAGAAATAGAAATATACTGTACCATTGCAAATTATGGGGGTAGAATCATAGTCGTTTTCAAGTTAATGAAAGTTTTGCCACTGATTTTATACGGAGATGGAATCACACCCTGAAAACCTATTATTTAGAAGGATATAATACTTCAAAAAGGTTAAAAATATTTAGATGTAAAATTAAGTAGCACCATGATTCATGTTTATCAACTGTAATCATACAACATGTTAGATGTAGAGTCCTGACATTTCTTCCTAGTGCTAAGTAAATACCAAATTCTGCCCTGTCCGCATTATTATATTTAGGTGTCCTTATGCTCGCATTTTAAGAAAGAGGTGTTTTTGACTTGCTTGGCTTGTGGCAGTGAGGGATAGAGGTCARCTTATAGTGTCAGGAAAGAAACTACAATGTTAAGGAATTTCTTTCTTACTAGAGCACCRATGTGGTTTCACAGGTTTCTACCCACTCACTGTTCATGTTCAGCATGATCATAAAACCACTAGAAGGACTTCTAAAATTTTAACAGTGCTTGAGAACCAGRTCAATATATGCTGATACAAGTACTTCAAATGCATATACCACAGAGGAGGGTGGAAAAAAAAAAGAAGGAATAGGGCTTCAGAACTTCAGTGGTGAAATATCTGAAGAAGTCCTGTTCATCAAGAATGTTTTTTTTCCATAGTTTATTTTCCCTCACTCTCATGCCGCACATTGCACTTATCCGCCATCACTCCTCTGTTAAGCATTGTCTTATTGTGTGCTTTTGCTTGGTCTTTTGCGAAATTCTTAACTTCAGAAGTGCACTGTAATCCCATTTCAGCTTCTGATTTTAGACTTTACAAAGCCCCTGCTTTTCAGTTGTTGTTTGGAAGAGGAAGGTTTCCAAAGGTGTAGATTGATTCTTAGGAAAACTGAGTAATGCAATTTTTTTCTTTTCTTTTCTTTCTTTCCTCTTTTTTTTTTTTTTTTT
>NW_028186867.1:6184291-6212163 GCF_003343005.1 Rhea americana | reverse complement strand
GCTTCATTATTGTTTGCTTTAGTATTAGGAGAAAATACAGTTTTAATACTAATATTAGGAATTACTGGGCTAGCAGTTTTGATATTRCAAACCCATTAAGCTGAGCAAAGGGCTGAGAAGTGGGGCTTCAATGGGTAATTCCTCTAGGTAATAAGCTAGTTATTAAATCTGGCACAGTCTGATTTGGTAAAGCAAGTGAAAGTTGTTCCTCATTATACAGGCTAGCATTTCCTGTCTCTTTCCCATCCCCTTGGTTTTCAGAAAAAGACTCGAATATATCTATGTTCTGACATACTGCCTGATAACACTTACACAGATTTTGGTAGCTCTGGGCTTATCCACGGTACTCATAAGAACACAAGATTGCTAATCAACCTTTCTCAGCTGGTTCACAAACCTTCTTGCAGACTTCCTAATCTTTCCCTGTTAGTGCATGGTGGTGCAAGCCTCAAGTCTCTGAGTAGTGCAGGGAACCTCTATGTCTTCATATCATGACAAGGTCCCTGTGTCCCTTCTCTCTTAAGYAAGGCTTGTGCCCACCAGTCTTCTGCTGTTTTAAGATACTTCAGGTTTCCTGATAGCTAGAAGACCTCTTTAACTAAAGCAATGGCTTCACCATCAACTGTTATTTAGTCATTTGGCTATAGTCGCTGCTCTGCCCCTTACCACTTCCTCGCTAGCTATCAGAGTGTAGTTGCACACTCTCACATTGCAGCATGCATTCAGTTCTGCTCCACAGAGCCTCTACAGTGTGCACAGGGCTTTGGGGCTTAAAGCGGGCGGCCTCCAGTCAAGCCTGCCTTCCTGCTTCTGCTTTCTTGCAGAGTCGCTCATATCTGCTCTTCCTGCTAACCTACAGAAGGAGTTAGCCCCTGAATGTACCAGTGCTGGACCAGATGGACAGCAAGGGATAAACGAAGAGCTCTAAAATCAAAGGCAAAGGGGATCCAAAGAACAAAGGGATCCACATTGCCAAGGAACTACTTCACGGCAGTGATGAAAAGGCGTAGATGGATAACTTGGGTTTAAGCTCATAACACAGTGTCTAGCTACAGACACATATTTCTGTCTTGTCTTTGGCAAACAAATTCAGAACTTGCCATTCTAAAATATAAAAAGAAAAGCAAGCCAGAAGCAATCTGAAATACATACAATTGGGACTTGGGGGCATCAGTTTGGGGAAGGGGCAGGAGTATCGTCCAGTGAAAATGGAGAAGGCAGACGGGTATTGGGACAGAGTAGGCAGGAAGAGGAGTAAAGGAAAAAAAAAGAAACATCTAGAGTTATTTCATTTCAGAGAAAATTTGTGCAATGATTCAGCAGTTCTTTTTCTGATTTTCTGTTAAATACTAAACGAAGTTATTTTCAGACTTTCCCAAGGCTAGCATGATACCTCTTCCTCGGACACAAACACCCACTGGACATAACACATCACTTACTTTGTGCTTTTTTTAATTTGACAGCATTGAAAATAATTTAACAGAATAGATGCCAGAAAAAAGATATCATGAGGTCTAGATCATCAGAGTGTTTTTTTCAAGTCCCRTATAAAATCAATGAAGGAGCTTGTTTTTCCTGGCTGGGCAGTAAATTTATGCCTCCATCTCAGAATCTAGCTAAAGAGAAACTAAATAAAACCTATGATATTAGATGAGATGTGCAGAACAGCAAATCATAATGTTCCCTTATCAAAAGAATGTCCAATTTTCTGACTATGCAAGCACCATTAACTTGAGATCATTTTTTAAATTGAAAATGAAAAGGCACAATGAAAATGCAGGCTGCTCCCATTGAAACTTACTACTTGCTCAGAGCTTGCAAAAACAGAGATTATAAAGCAACTCATATAAGGATGTCAATACCATTTTAAACAAAATCTAAAACAGCAGGATGCCTGCTAGAAAGCTGGATTCTCATTTTTTAAAGAAAGAGAGAGAGAGAGAAGGAAATACAGTAATGCCAGGAACACTAAATGAGTTGGAAGACCTTCAGAGAAGATTAGGAAAGTAAGTACACAGAATGGAAAGAAAAATATGCAAATTTCCTTGATGTAAGGATAGGGGAAAATACGTAAGCTGAGGAATAAAACAAAGCCAATACTACCTTGAGGGTATAAGCGAGACATAAGCAAAGCATCAGCCTCATGTGCATTTTTCTAGCCTAGCTTCTGTATTTTAAGCAAATATAGCTATAAAAGTTGTGCCACTGTTAACTGGGACATGATGTTGTAATAGTTTCTCTATCATGTTACTGTGATGAAGGAAACTATGAACAACTAAATCCTGAAATATGCAATGACTCCAGTTGTTTTCTCAAGGACTCATTTATTCAAACTCTGATTAGCACATACAGCAACCAACCAACCAACCCCTTTGACTCATATTTTCTGAACATAATCTTGCACTTCTTCAAATTTAAGTGACTGTAACTTCTTTCTAGGTTCCTTTACTCAATTTCCATATGTTTCTACATCATTTCTACAGTTCTTGCTGTTTTTTCTCCCTAGTCTCCCTTTCCTCTCACTTTTTAGTGTCTTTCTCTTTTCTTGGTCTTACTAACTTCCATGTTAGTGTCTTAACCACTTATGCTAGAATAAATTTAAAATTAAATTTGAAAACAAAAGAAAATGGAATATGGAATAAGGAATTTACATTGTGCTTTTTTTTCTCCAGTCATTCTGTCTCCTTTTTGCTCTCCTTTTCTGACATTTTACCCCATTTTACCTGTCCCATTCAGCTGTTCTTTGAGTTATATCTTTGTTTTTACAGCATCATTGCAGTGGAATGTTGTTTTTTTATTTAACCTGAATAGCAAACCTGAAAGGATAATCTGAAATTAATCTGCAAAACAAGGGAATTGGCCTACTCTTTTAAAACTATTAAGGGCCAGAAAAAAATGCTATTTTTAAAGTAAAAGAATGATTTATTGCTGGTAGTATAAATCTATACCATCCCACTGATGCTGAATTCTCCTTATATCATCAACTACACATAATCTCACTGGTGTGAAAAAGAAATTGAAAAAAAAATAGCACTAATTTTTATCCTCTCTGACTGCTAGAATTWGCAGTATGTTTACACAATTCCTATCTTATTTTTAAAGCAAATTTGAGTGACTTAGTCAATCCATAATCAAACTGACTAGAAAAGAACATTTAAAGGGTTTTTTTTTGATAATATTTATCCCCTGCCCATTTTTAATACTTTTCCATATTTTATCGTTTAATGATGCTTCTCCTACCCCTGCTATAACAAGAAATACTGCATTAAAAACAGCAGAAGGAAGCAACAATATCCTAAATGCTGCAAGTAATTATATGCTGTTGTGATGCCACTTGTGAAAAGACTCAGTCAAGTCAGTCACTGAGATGAGAACAGCTCAATTACATTCATTGACAGGCTACACAGGAGAGACTGTGAACCTGGCTGTAAAGAAAAAGATATATCCACAAATGCTGTTCTTTCTTTCAGTTCCAACCCACTTCTTATACAACTTTCCGGTATGAATCATCTCACCAGACTGCTCCAAACTCCCCATGGCACATGCTTCTTACTGTGGGCTGAAGGAAATTAATTAATTCCCCATAGCTGGCCTAATCCTGCTGTTTTACAAATCCCTAAACTCAGGGCTGGCATGTAGCACATGAAGAAAAGGGGGTAACCCCTTTGCTTCTAGCATATGAAAATCATCTACATGCAAACATCTTGGAATTATGAAAGCAGAGCATTATTTTAAAATACTATCTTCACAAAAAAAAGGTAAAATTGTGTTTAAGAAATTACAGGATACAGGTGCTAGATTTTCAGCCAAACTGAGAAGAGTATTTCTGTACTATTCCTGTGAAGTTAACTGTAGTGCTGACAATTTGCATGACCTGATAAGCACTTCTTCATGTAAATGGAAAAATGATTAAATAAAATCTSCACCGCAGATGCCCACTGACTGCTATATATCAATGGCACATCTCATATTTAAACATTATGCTTCAGCTAGAACACAAGTGGTACTGGATTTACCAAAGGATTTATTCCAYCATGCAGCCTGGACAGATAGCCTTGGGAGCAGGGGAGAAGGCAAACTTCAGGACTCAAAAGAGAAGATTGCCCTCTTGCCTGAGATCCAGCTGGCTTCCTAAAGCTGCTACAGCTACATTATCCTTCCCATCTCCACATACMTATGCTGTCAGGATATTCAGTAAGAGTTGGCAGGGTTACTGATTACCTAACTCACTTAGGGGCCCAAATTTGGGAATTTGAAATATGCAAACATGGCCCTAAATTCTTTACCTCCCCCTCAGATGTTTTTAATGGTATAGGGATGAAGAAAAGTGCATGCAGGTCTGCTCTGCAGCATACAGTGAATGCAAATTCCTATTCTCTGATGCCCTCCTTCTGGCACTGTATAATGCAAGCAGTATGCTCTATCCCACRTGCCACCTGAGGAGGGGAAAGGCAGAATTATTTTCTCAGTGATGTCATTTTTGTTACTTGAAACGCAGGATGCGTTCAAACTTAATCTGTATGTACCCTCATGTTGGTTAACATGAATGCACCAATCTGAATGTCAGATTGATATAAAAAGTCACTATTTGGCAGATAAKTGGATAAGATGTGAATGCTGGCCCAAGTTGTTCTCTCTTGCAAGCAAAAACAAAYGCAGTATTATATCCTCCTAACAGGACACACAGAGAAGGATGCTGTTTTCCAAGTAGCATGTTTCCAGATATATGTTTAAAGGAAAAAAAAAATCTATATTCTGTAAAACCAGCTGCAAAGRTATCTGGGCAGGTGAACACAATGTGGTTATATATCACCTGTAGTTGTCAAGGCAACTACAGGCTTATGGTTCCAGACTACAAAATCATTTCATGTATCTGTAAGATACCACAGTCTTTAGCCAAACATCTGAGATCACCTTAATCTCAGAGAGAACCTTAATAAGACTCTCAGAAGAACTGCTCACTACATTACCTTTCCAGGGCGCACATAGTTTCTACATTGAACAAGCAGATTTTCTGACATCTCTTTTTATCTACATCCTACGGTTTCAAAGCATATGGCTGTCATAGCACTTGAAATGTGCTTTGCCTTCTGCATTCAGAAATAAATCTTAAAGGAAATCCCATTTGAAACCTTTCCTTAGTTTGGGACTGGACAGTTAATTTTACGCTATCTCAAAAAAAACCAAAATGCCAGACCGATGGAAAATAGGTTCAAATTCACATGCAAATAGTGYTATCAATAGGACAACATTTCCATTTTGTGGCAATTTTAAAACAAAATATTTGCAAAATTTTATTGAAGAAAAGGTAAAGAAAAGGAATTGCTTTATAGCATCCATTTGCAATCCAAACTCCAGCTTATGAATTCAAGACTATCTTTGATAATAWAGTAGTCTGGAACATAAGAAACCCAGAATGAGTCAGAATGAAAAATCTTTGATCTGGATTGATTTGACCTGAAACTACTGCATTTCAAGTCTACGCCTAACTATTTGTCAATGGCATTTTCTCTCCTTTATTTTGCAGATACAAGGGCCAAAATTGTTTTCTTTCTCTCTCTCTTTCTCTCCCCWATAAATTTTCTTATCAAAACAGATACATCTCCAGGAAATATTCTGTCTTTGTGAAAACTTCTTCCAGTTAGGGTCATGGAATTTTTGCAATTATTTACTGACTTTTAAGTGTAATATATAATCTCTGATTTATAAGTGTATTATATAATCTAGGATCAAGCTTGCAAGATTTTGGATTGGAAAATGAACATTTTGTACACCTTCAGTTCAGAAGCCACGAACTGCAATGACAAAGTTTTGAACAGGGAAAGYTGCTTTCTTCTTTATACTATTTTTCCTTTCTCCCCCACAATGCATATGTCATTTTTTCCCCTGATATGTCATTAAATTCATAAAAAGAAAGAAGTACAAACACTGCACTATTTAAATGAGATCCATATTCCAGGAAGATTAGTAGCTGTAAATTATTCAAAAAGCAAAAGTGTGTGATTATAAGTGAGATCAGAGTAGAGTGAGGGGAGACACAGAACAACAGAAAATATTGCCCAGAGCCATGCAGCTTTCTTTCCTACCATTGACCCATATACTTTCCATGATTAAGAGGTAAAACACTGACAAGGATTATTTTTCAGCTAGATCAAACTACACATTGGAAAGGTAATTTGATTTATTTTGTCTCTTCAAGTCACATTAGTTCTGAAGAGCTACTCCTTCCAAGCAGCCTGAAATCAACAGTAATCTTGGTAAGAGAAGACAGCGGCAGACATAATGTTAAATGAAGGACTGAAACACAGCTGACAATTATCTTGGGGAAATTAATCAGATGCTGATAATGGTTCACATCACGCCACCCAGAAACGCTGCCTTGATGAAAGGAAAAATCCAAATTCAGACATGATTATTAGGCATCTAATGGTTCTCATGTAAGATGTTTTGCTTAATTCAAGTGTTTATCAATCCCCTTAGGAGGCTTTCTTTTCCTTCTTACAAGCAAAATTTTAAAGCATGAAGTACCAGACAACACTGCGAGAAAATGCTCTGCCATTACAGATTTCCTGCAAGCTTCTAAAAGGTTGAGAAGGGTTTTGACGTACACAAGTATGCTAATTTCCACTCAGGATGTCAAAGTGTGGCAAAGATTTCATATGTCACATAATCTTGAACATATTTTATTTAAAACTTAAATTTTAAAAATCTGTATCTTAAAATAAAATATATTAGTCTATACTCCAGAAAAATTAACAAGAGCAAGCTGTTCCTGAATATATACTGTAAGCTATACTTCCTGCCCTTTTCAGTCAGGATATTGCTCTTGGCACCAATGTTGCAACGCTCTTCCCTGTTTCCTCAGAGCAGAAATTTTATCTGCATAGGTTGGGGGGGGGAGGGAGGAAGGAGGTGTGTGAAAGGTTTGTACTACTCCAAAATTCTTTTCAAATACCCATTTCCTAAGACTGCAATATGATAAAATTATTGCAGTTATTACCATTATCAGTGCCCAAGAGCCTTATTATGGGCACTTTATAAACACTGATACAAATCCTTATGAGTTTGCAGTCCAGGAGTCTGTATATCTCATACGATTTGTCGGCAGAGCTTGACAAACAATGCTTTAAACCACAGAGAGAGGAGACAAACCATAGTAGTCATCAGACATGGTGGTGTGCAGTTTTGGTTGCTAAAATTTCAAAGGGTCATAGAGTTACAGAATTGCTRAGGCTGGAAGGCACCTCTGGAGGAGCAGGGGAGTAAGGTCAACCCCTGCTCGGAGCAGAGTCGGTTACAGCAGGTTGCTCAGGGCCATGTCAACTTGGGTTTTGAATAACCCCTAARGATGGAGACTCTACAACCTCCCTAGCAACCTGTGTTCAACTACCCTCTCAATAAAAAAGAAAAGGTTTTCCTATGTTCAATCAGAATTTCCTATATCTTGGTTTGTGCTCTTTGCCTCTCATCCTGTTGCTGGGCACCACTGAGAAAAGTCTGGCCTTGTCCTCTTTATACTCCCCCCCTTTAGATATTTATAACCATTCATCAGATCCTCCTGAGCCTTCTCTTCTCCAGGCTGAGCAGTTCAGCTCTCTCAGCCATTCATCTTATGAGAGATGCTCCAGTCCCTTAATCATCTTCATGGTCCTTTGCYGGACTCACTCCTTACACAGTGTTCAGCCTCTGCTCAGGAATTGAAGTTTCTATTCTTTGCTGTTGAAAAAACAGGTCTTGAAACACGAGCATGGATTGGCTCTCCCAAGGCACAGAGGCCTCGYTCTTCTGAGGAAAATGACTGTTCATCTCCGTGTGTGCTCAGGCAAACAGGCATGCTGCAAGGAGGCCCATCAGCCTCTGCCTGACTGTTCCCTATTTTTAGGGTTCTCTTTTCTAGTTAGAGGCTCCAGTGCTTCTGCAAGATGAAGCTGATTGCTTCCGCTGCTGCTCACRGAGTGAAAAGCTGCAAGGAAAATAACATCAGTCTATGGGAGGATTTTGCTACACTGTGACGGGAGGACTTTTGAGCTGGCAACAAAGCACTGGCCCTTCTCTGCTACTGGCACGCTCATTATTTACACACTGTCTCTTTATTTATATACATATATATATATGTCTCTTTATATATCTGGAAGGTTATGTATACAGCCTCTAAGTACTTCAAATATAGGTTCTGACTTCTGATGCTCACTTCAGGCTGCAAGTTCTCAGCACCCAAAAGCTGGATCCCCCCATGAAGAAACTGATGGCATTTGCACAGAAAATATTCTACTTGTTACAAGCAAATAAACTTATGAAATCCTACGTATAACTCATGGAAGATAGGCCCATATAAAGTAGATCTTGGAAGACAGATATGAAAACATTTCAGATTAAAAACAAATTGTCTTCTTCTTGGCTTTGTCTTTTTGTATTCTCTGGCAATTTCCTCGTGAACTGACAGAGTCTAGAAATAGCTCACAGAACTCACCAGTAACTACTTCTCAAACCTGAAAAATAATGACATGCTATGGAARGTATCAAATCCAACACCACATCTATCAGGTCACCACTTGACATCATACCTCTAGAAGTACATAAAGGAGGATCAAAATCATGTAAAAGGGTGAAATAGGACTATCTGCAGGCCTTGCAGAAGCAATTTCATTTTAAAATCTCTTTTCTCTGATTTTTCCTTCAGTAAGGCAGCATAATCAGCAAAATTCTAACCTCAGAGCTCTGGTCCCATTAGTCACACAAAGCTTAGGTGATTTACAGTCAGAAAATCATTTCAAAACATCTGAAAGGATCTTATTATTCTGCCTACAGCTACACCTGTGCACTTCTTTGTCTCTAAGTTTCAATTAGAAATAATTTAAATAAGAGAAAATCATGTTTCCTAGTGGCAGAGCCTGTTAATGAAATATGCTTCACATTTCCAATAGAAATGGGAATTTAGGAAACTGACAGGCAGAGCTTGTGCCTGCATTATGAATAAATTTCATATTTGAAAGACTTTATCTCCTTCTCGCTATCCAGATCTGCAGCTCATTTTTATCTCCATGAACCTTTTTCAAATTGCTCTTAATGTCTGAATTGCCATCCTATTAACACAACATCTCAATTTCTAAGATGTTATCAGAATCACAGAAAAATAGGAGATCCTCTGTTAATTTAAATGTGCATAAGCACTGAGGGGAAAAAACCTGTAAAATATTATACTAAAAGTCAAGAGGAGAACAAAAACCACGAGCAAGCAGACTTGATAAATTTAACCATATGTTTGCATTAAAACATTATGTAAGACAAATAGAAAAGAAGAAAAATTGATTTGTTAACCTAAATTATTTTTTCAGAGGGATTTGGATATACTTTTCTCTGTACTAAAATCTTCCCTGCTTAATATTGAGTAAGAAGTCTGCAACAGTCCTGGCTAAGGGGCAGAAGTAGCATGAGCACAAAGGAACTATATTAGGCTTTATATTAGTTTCTTGAACCCTGGCAAGGGGTCTTCTGTCCCTCATGCATGTGAAGGACTTAACCCTAAAAGACTTGGATACAAGCTTAACACAGAACATTTTTCATGATTTAAATATTTTCATATAGTTTGAAAATTCTTGATATAACCTTAGAATAGCTGAGGGGGGGAGGACAAAAATAAAACAAAAAAAAAATAYCCTTTATCTTTAGGCAAGGTTCTTCTACCCATCATCAAGTGACAAAACAGAAGAGCTCAGTTGTTCCACTCAGGGTCCTACAAACTGACATTCTGTCAGAATGAGACGTTTTTACTTTTCTCACAAATTACCACCCTGTCTTTCAAGATGCTTTCATGAGTCTGAAGTTAAGTTGTACAGCTGTAACTGAGGGCAGATCTCAACTTGCCAAAGCCAAGTACTAATGATAATGCACCAGTATGAAGAAAGACACCATGTAGATGGAAACTGTATTGCTATTAYCAGAAACCTCTTTAAAACAGTCCTACAGATCAACTGTGGTAGAAAAAGGATATGCAAATGCCAGGATGTGGTAGAAGGGGATAGAGTAGCCAYTTCATATTTTGACAGAAACTCAGTGTGTTACACTTTTACACCTTACCACATCATTATGAAAAACAAATATGACATGGGCAAGCATAAATTCACACACATACTCATGTGCACATGCAGATGAATAGATAATACACTTTTCATTCATAGATATTTTATAGTATTTTTGACCAGTCAGATGATCCCCTACATATCAACACGATTTTACCAAATCAAAGAAACAGTCAAGAGTGACATTTTTGTAAACTGGCTTATACAGCACTGGCACATGTTTATGCCAGCATAAACTCTTGGGCAAAATTAAATCCAAAAGTCTGGCAATGTGTCTCCCAAATGGCTTCTCCTGGTCTACAGCAAAAGTCAGCAAGAAACAGTTAGAAGTAGAGCAGAAAGTTGTTGACAGTTTTGTTAAAATTTGTACTTAACATACAGACAAGCCTCAGTGGTGTAACTCATGAGTTATTCTGCAGGTACGCTTGATACATATTGGCTGGATTTGGGTAAACACTGGCTTTTGGGTAAACTCTTGGATCTCAGATCTCTGACTTAAACAAGGAAAATTTCCTTGCTTGGGAGCAGGCTATACACAGCAAGGGAGCAAGGGATCTAGTGCTCTTCTTATTCCCTGGTTGAACCATAAGTAGCACAAGCATCCACATAGAAGTTCCAGGAAAAAGGCCAGGCTTGTTGAATACATGTGAATTATAGTGTTTTTGAAGAGCTATCATCCCTCCTACTGCTTGGCCCACGCTGTCTTGATGTGGGTCAGACTGTAAATGACAAAATTTGGTTGCTGTTGTGCTAATCTCTGTATTCCTCTGACTTTGAAGGAGAAAATCTCATCTTTCTTTCTCATCTGGCTTCAAATGGAAGTCTCATGAATGCTGTGGATTTAGTGTGTTGTTTTATAATTGTGGTTTTATTTGAATTGCCACAAAATTGTTGGTGAGATTAAACACAGGCTTTTCCTTTTGAAGAGCTCTATGCTTAATATGACTTTTACACCATATTTTCTCAATAACTTTTAAATTTTTCCCCACTTAAGTCCAGTTGCAACTCCAGCTCCTACACTGCAATTGTGAGAGCCTTTCCTTAGTACTGTGCTGAGTGATATTTATGCATAAACTTTTGCTAATTGCTGGTTTCTTTGGCATTCATCAACCCATGCTGGAATGAATAAAGCTTTCATTCATGTTTATATATTAGTTTCCAAAATTTGTATGTTTGTAATCATCAGTCCAAAATTAGCTTTCATTTGCAGAGATGTAAACTGAGAGGACCTGAATCAGGAGACATACACTTATTATGCACATAGAAAGATTTTTTTTTCTTATGACTGAGAGTTGAGTTTATCACAGAAACATCTAAATTCTGTAACTCAATAGCATGTTCATGGCTGATAGTGATGGTTATGTCTGCATTAGCACGCAGTTTGAATCAACAGGAGTGAATCTCTAGAGCTCCGTTTGTGCTAGGCATTCAACATACACATGTATATTKATTGCTGGGATTCTTATTTCAGACTATTTCGAATTCGCTCCCATGTGCTAATGCTCTTTTATTGCTGCAGTTCATCTCTCAGGTTAGTTTTGTCCAACGAGAATCCAGGTCATGAACTATGATGCTCTTCCTGGTGTGAAAGAAAGCTCAGTAAGTAGGGAACACCTGAGTGTTGCCTGAAAAGCGCTCTCCTGATCTAACTAAAGCACTAATGTAGATGCATCCTATGCACAAATTTGAAACTTACACAATTAGAATATCTCTGTGGCAATATCAACAATTTCCCCAGCCGTACAATTGCTACCAYTAACAGAACAATTTCCCAACTTAACAAACGGCAGCAGGATAAATGCCCACATCATTCTGTTTTCTCCTAGCTTTATGATTAGGATTTTAGCAGTATGTTACCCTTGGTCTTTTGGAAATAGCACCGATATGATAATTTTAATGACAATACAGCACTTCTCTTGGTCTATTCTGGATATCTGAAGGCTTTGACTGCTTTATCATGGAGGAGGTTCTGGCAGTCAGATGAAATAGATTTACCCGTACTCCCTAGGACTAATATTTTATTTTACTCCGCTCAGTCACCTACCTCCTTCCTCACTCTTTACACTTAATGCAGAAAACCCCAGCTGAGGAGAGTACCTAAACAGACTAGAGGACTGGAACTGATGGGGAGGAGGAGGAAAGAGGAGTCAAGGAGGCTATCTGACATGGTATAACACCAYGTGAGGTGTGCAGTTGGAAGAGGTGATGTGGCATATGGCTTAGGTTTTCTGTATTCTTTTGTGATCCCACCTTGTAGGAGAACTACCACAACTGCCTTCTCCTTTGCCCTTCCATCTCTGTAGGCTCTGGTTTGAATGCCTCCAGTATGGGAAACCAGATTACCTACCCCCCTACATTTAAAAGTTTTATCAGTCTTCTCTTCATATCTTGCCCTGCTGCAAAGAAAAGGAACATGTCTGTGCAAAGCCATTTTGTTATTAACCTTTGTCCTCCTCTGAAGCTGCTAAAACAGAAGTTACTGCTCATCAGCTGCTTCACAGTAAGCATGTTTTAATTCCACCTTTCCCTGCAGTGAGTGTAGATTATGTCAAGTAAAACTGCTCACCCTTAGACAGCAGATAGAGCCTGAGACAGACAGCATGGACTAAGGCATAGAATGATGGTATGTCCTCAAAAACATTGTAATTCACATATAATCAACAAGCCTGGCCTTTTCCCAGAGCTTTCTCTGTGGAATATTGTGCTACTTCAGAGTTCAGCCAGGAAATAAGGAGAGGACAATGTCTCTTGTTCCCTTGCTGTGTATAATCTGCTAACAAGCAAGCAGATTTTCCTTGTCATTGGAGATTCAAGATTTGGATAGCAAACTGATGGCATCCATTCATACAATTAGTCCATAGTAAACGAATCACAGCTCTATTGGCCCAATCCTTGATCACATTGCTACAATATAGTCTTTGATACAACAGCTCCCTTGACTGTCCAGCAAAACTGTTTTAAGCTGTTCCTCTTTAGGAACCCAGTATTCCAGATGGGAAGAGTTTCTATAAGCAGTTTGTTCACTAAACTGCTAAAAATGCACTAAAAATGTTCAAAAGTTCATTGTGCAGAAAATTGTTAAGATAATCCTTAATGTTATTTTGCAGTGACTAAACACATATCAAACTTCAGCTTCTGAAAAGCTGACATTTCCTACAACCTAGGACGGTTCACAGTAACTAAATATATATTGTAATACAAAGCAACAGGCCAAATTCATTTATAAGTAATAACCCAGGGCTCCCTCCCTGATTTGCATAAGTTCTCTGTACAGTATAAGGTAGCTTCAAACACAAATATCCTTCAATCAGTAGGTGATTCTGAAAATGTTACACTCTTCCAGAATGTTTTTAGGTCCAAATCTATCAAGACCTGAAATTACTAAAGCCTCAGTCATTACAATTGTAATGACGGACAGCTTCAGTCAACTTTTGATACAATTCCAGCTTTCTCAGACTGTCAACTCTCTCTTGAAAAAGCTCGTAATTGAAAGTTAAAGCTTACTTGTTTCAGAAAAATCAAGTCTGAAGTGCTAGAAAAGTCTGTGATCACATACATGTGAGAAAATAAGACAGAACTTAGTTTGTTCAACTTCATACAGTCATGTGATAGAATTAATGCCAAATGGTTTTGGTCTTTGTACAGAAACTTCCAGCAAAAGATTTAAATGATGTAATAATTACCTTTTTCCTTTCATGATCTTTCTGACTGTGCTTTAATTTATGATGCTTTTAACTAGCATACATGTATCCTGAGGCTATGATGGATGCACATTTAAGTCAAAAGATAAATCTTAATGAAAGGGTTTTTTTAACACAATAATTAACTTATATTGATCATCAAAACAGTAATTATTACAGGCACAAAAACAGAATCAGATCTCAGAAGAAGCCATGAAGATCCTAAATAGGGTGGAGCAGCAGCACTCCCCTATTACTTTGCCAAGAAATGATGCATCAAAGTGGTAGCAGTGAATCATCATACACTACTAGGAACTACACCCAATGAATTCAAGACATGAAAATATTAAATGCATTAACTTCCATCATAAATTGCAAATTTTAATCATACAGCAGATAGTTTGCAATATGCTTTTCCTCAGAAACCAAGCTATGCTCTCCTTATGCTACCCCCACATGATCACTCATCAGATTAAAATACAACAAAATCCAAAGATCTGCAACAATATAGGAATTTTGACTTTGGTATAAAAGACTTGTTTATTTTTAAAAACACAGTTTGATTGTGAGAGACTATAAGCTCTAGCCATGTGTTAAATAAGACAGTTTGACTGTTCTGTTCTTTTAGAAACAGCTTCCCCCCAAAAGATTCTCCTTTTTTTATGGGATTTCATGCACCATGAGAGGTAAGACCAGCAATGACAAAGAAAGAGCATACCCATTCATACCTGCTGTCAYCTTCCCCTTAGTAGAAATAACCAGTATTCTGATTTTATGCCCAGTTATCAAATCGTTGCACTCACAAACACATGCATACACACACRCRGACTGGAGTGCTGCAGCTCCCAGTGACCAGCAGAAGTTGCAGTCAGCTCATTTGAAATGACCCGTTGTCAATACCCCAATTTAAACYGAAAGAAATTAACCAAAAATACCCTATTCATTTCTAGTCCTATATCAGATTTACTTTAAGAATTAATTTTCCAAAATAAACACTTTAATGATACACAAATGTACCTTTTCATTTGTTTGTCAATAAACATTATCAAGGAATATTCATCAAAAATGCAGGAATAAACAGTTCCTTAAAAAAGACATAGCGTAGTGTGTTACCTTTTCCAGTCAAAGTTTCTTCTTTAATTTTCCTCACCGCTTCTTGGCCCTCACTCTCACTGTTTCCAGCTGTATCACAACACAGAAAATACAAAGTTAGTAATGCAATCAACTTAAGGACAGTGAGTATAAGCATGCCATTCCAAGGGTTAACCACACTGTAAAACCAGCAACAAGGTTTAAGTGAAAGTGAGCGATTCATTAGTGTCAGAACAGTAGAGAATTTCAAGAAGGGCTGTACAAATGCATTGCTGTTCACACAAGTTCTGTATGCTTTTCTCATTTATTTATACAAGATATGAGCATCTGCTGGCTGGAACAGCTGAACTTAGATGCAAATCTGTGAGCAAAGTGAATTACATCACACACTGATTTGCAGACAATCCTAAAATAGAGGGGGTGGACCCTCCCCTCTTTTTCCAAAGWAAGAAAGAACTTCACAGTTGGTGGTAAGGGCCCTCTACGCTAGCCTGAAAGCTCAAGACAGGTTTTACCAACACTAACAGAAAACATGGTTAAGCATCAAATAAGTGCCTTTCGTACCATTTAGCTTAGGTAGAGTGCTTGGTAGCATATGTTAAATTTTGAAAATTGTTTAACATTCCATTTATCCATCCACAAACATTTTCCATAGCATGAAATATCAAAATACCTAATTGTTTGTTATTTAAATTATATTTAATAGTGATTTTTTGTAATGAACTTCATGTAGTTGCCTTCTCCTTTTCTGATCATATAAACCTCTGCCTTGGTTTTTATACAGGTTTTATATTGTGACCTGCTACAATTTTCTTGCCCTCTCATCTACTAGTCAGTAATTTACTAGTTAGCAGAAATTTGGGGTTTTAATTTTTTTACTATTTTTTTAATAACAGTGACTCAGCTCTCTCAAAGGTAAAGATAGAATCAGAGCATCTTAGATTAAATTAAGGTTGGAAGGGACCTCTGGAGGTCATCTGGTTCAAGCTACTGCTCACACTAGTATATACTTGCACTTACGTTAGGATGTTAGAACTTGCTTTATAGCACTATTAAACTGTATTAATTTGATCTCACAGGGAACACCCTCCAAAAATGGTATTAAATCCTCTGAGAYAGATCATGTGCTATCCACTGGTTGCATTAGCTGAAGCTAATTAGCTCAGAGCACTGGACAGAGATTTCTGGGACAACCTGACCATYTTGGGGAGGTAGATAGGGATTCTGCCGTGCTTTTGTGTTTGGACAATAAAAAACAATGATTTTCAACATTGATATCTAAAGGAAATATATATCTTTGTTTTCATGATATGAAAGAAGACTCAATATTTACATAAATATAGCCAAAACAAGATGTTTAACATTTCAGATACTGAAGAGAAAATATTTCTCACAAAAAAACTAGACTTGTGCTTCCTTCTAATTGTTATTTATAAACTGCAGTAACTCTGGAACTCTGCTCAGGCAGCTCCACAGAATGACGAAAAAAAGAAAATTGAATAAAGCAAACATTTGCAGTATTTATGTCTTGCTGTTGTTTTCCCCCCTTAAAATCATACAGRAGGTTTTACAGAACAGAAACATTCAGCTTGATGCTAATTTCTGGATATTAATGCCATGTCAACAAACAACCCCCCAAGAAATATTGCCTTATTATTGCACAGGGAAACCTGTGCATAGGGACTATGGGCAAGGGATCAGTTTTCCTYACTGTTTCACCTGAAGTGATTTACTGGGGTATGCTTTCAAAATCAATGTGTTACAGCACCAGGTAGAGTTAGGTTAAAAACAAAACCATTTCTGCACCAATGCTGTGAAGATCTCATTTGATTCCTCATTCACTCAGCATTCCTCAAGCAGAGAACATGCTTCTTAAAGCCTCCAGCGTCTTCATTTAACTCTCAGTATGTTCACTGCATTTGGATTTTTTTGAGAGAGCTTTTGTTCCACAACAAATTTCAATTCACATTATTTTCCTCATATATAAATGTTTATTCATTAAAGCTCTGTGCCCTCCAAATGAGTTCAGTTTATTCATATTTGCATATTTTTTTCATTCTAGACCACTGGGATAAAATAGTTATTTTGCTAAACAATCATTTCAGATGCCTGYTTCTACCCTGATTCAATAGAGAAAAATAAATTCTGGAAGCTGTGAGTATCGTAAAGTTGAAAAACCCTCACTTAAAGCCACTACCATGATAGAGGCTTTTGAAATACTTCTTGCAAAGAAAATTCTGTAAGAAAATATGAAGAGAGTGAACATAACCACAATCACTGCAAAAAGTTCATAGACACATACGTCAAAAAGATACAATATGATTAGGAGACTAATCTAGACATCTGAGTTTGCTCAAGGAGCAAACATCAGCATTCCCTTGCTGATGACGAGTGGAAGAGCAATGGGACATTGCTAACCATGGCAACTCCACACTCAGAGACTTCTGCTATGCAGTACACWACTTCCCCAGCTGATCTCTGCCTCAGGTTGAAAGTCCAAACAAAAATGCTTCCGCCATTTCCAAGAGAAAGGCCAGTAAAAAACAGTTCTGCTATTATTTATTTAAAGTTATTGTAAGACTACAGTGGACAGAAGTATAAGCTTTAAYTTGGCAATGGGAAAAGAGGCTAGAGAAATAGAAACTTTCCCCCTTGTCTTTACTCTGTGTAAACCAGTTCAGATTTGGCTTGGTTATATTCTATAGAAAAAGTACTTATTTACAYATATTGTGCAGATATATTTCATTATCTGAATATTTCAGATGCATTGAGCATGTTTTAATCCCATACCTAGTTCTATCATTTTTAAACAACTCCAGATAGAAACAGACTTTAAGCAGTAGATATAGCTGTCAGAAGATACACTAGAAGGAATAAATCTTTTCTCATTGGATACATGGATTAGTGTTAATATCCCTCACCTTTATTACTGAGCCTCCGACTTCCATCTCAAGAGAYAGGCAAATAAAAATCTCTCACATTTTAACGATGAGTTCAGTCTGAATTTGAGAACTTTTCTTGGAACTAACAGCCCCACAAACATGACAGCAAACATGTCAATTCTATGTGTTTGGCTGCTGTTTTCACAGGCGAGGTAATTCCCACCTACCCCTCTTCAGAAACCACTCCCAAGCCAAAACAAATCCTGCTTTACGCACTGCCCCGGACCCAGCCCCAAAGCAGCCACCTGGCCTCGCGCTCCCGATTCCCGCTCCTCTCCTGCTTCTCTGCTGGTATGTCGCTCTGGGATCCTCTAAGTAGAGTGAGYGTCACGCGTGCGAGAGACATCCTTTTAACTATCGCATTAATTACTCTAAATTCAGAAAAGACTTCTTAAGTCACCAAGCTGACACTATTTGTGTTAGGTTGGTAAAAATCAAAAATAATTCTTACCTCTTTCTGTAGATCATACAAAGTAGTTCATTCAAGCATGCTAAAGAGGAGTATAGTGCTAACTATAATTTAGGAGGGTGAGACTTTATAATATGAGGATCAAATTCTGACCACCATCAGCTGTTTTATGTCCTCTGTAGGACATTTCTAAACATATTTTTGAAAAGTTTGTGATGTGCAGGAGAAACCTTTTGCTGGACTTTCTGCCAGTGATTCACCATAATTTTTCATAATTTCAACATGCAGGAATTTGTCTAAGAGAATTTTAAGATCAGTAACATCAGTAGCACATAATCTGCCTACTGTGCATTCAAAAGCTTTGAAGGGAGAAAGTGAAGGCAGATCAGATTTTTTATGCAATGAGAGAATCTGGAGAAAAGCTTTCAGAAAAAAGGATTCAATGTCTTGAGAGCTTAGATCATCAAAATATCTGACTTTCTGCTACTACTTTGTCCCTGCAGAAYAGTGAAAAACTCAGGTGAGGTTGATTCAATAAAAACACTACCTTCAGTCAATTCCGAAAATAAAACTAATTATTCAAGTCTGAATAGATGAGCTATATAAAATGTCATTTTAATGACATGAAACATTCTAATTCTTAATAAAACGCTGCAGTTTACATTGCAAAAAAAGATGGAATAATAAATTTCAATACAACTTGCTGTCAMGAATTGACTCTCCTCTTCAACATTCATCTATACAAATATCACAAGTCAAAGCACTTCCATCTAAAGCCCCCATAGAAGTACATAGAAAAATTCTTATCAACAGCAATATGTTTTGGATCCTACTCTAAAGGTCACACACTGTCATCTTAATCACTTTAGGTAAATCCTAAATTTGAAAATCATTACAGTGATTACAGTAGAATTGATTATAGAGTATCTCTCAGCCTGAATGCAGATGGCAAAAATACAGCCCTTAGAAACCTGGCTGAATGAATTTGTGCACTAAGAAAACATTTATGCTTTAACTTTTTAAGGGGTCTTGATATATTTTTTATATATTTTATATAATCTTTTTAATTTCTTTGAAGCTGAAAATCTCTGCAAAAGAATAATTATTAATCACATAATTTATGTACAAAAGTGATCCTAATAAAAAAGTAAAGTCTTTTCTGATTTGTTTTTAATAAAAATAGGAATTTGCAATCTTAATATTTTAAAGAATGTAATGTAAAGTGTTAGAAAGTAATTTTAAAAAGTTATGAACAGTGATACAATTGCTCACAAGTACAACCCCACATATTTAATGGTGTCTAGGGAACTTGTCTCCCCAAGAGAAATCCCTTCTTTAGCCATAATTCTATATATCAGTTAATCTCTAGAACAAGAAACAGCTTTTCAGGGTTAGCAGCCCTATCAATCTCACCCTCTTTTGCTAAAATGTTCAGGAAAGATGAGGGGAGTCAAATCACTTTCAGGTGACAGAAGACCAGAAAAGCACATCAGTCTGAATTGCAGATTTGGTAGGTKTAATATAAAGATCTTCACTGACCACTTCAAGTAATCCAAGTTTAGAAGTGGKGTCCATAAACTCTAATGCATATTTATATTACCAAGAATAGTTTGGTATTACGGTAATAAATTCTGTATAAATGTACACCACATGATTAAGAAGTTCCACACAGTAATAGTTAATTGTCTTAGTGTAGAAGGATATATAAAAGATTTCAACAGGACATTCGAATTAAGGTGCCTTCTTAGAGTAGTATAATCCTCATTACGATTGAAAGTGAGCTGGAGTAATTGGAGGGGCGGGTCTGAAGGGCTTGCAAGGGCACCCAAAGCCTCAAGAGAAAATCAACATCGTATCAGCTGATGTTAGGAGGATCATGAATTTGCAAGTGTGCATGGCACAGCATAACAAATGGCTTGTGTCTCAGAGAGATGAATGCCTGTCCAGAAAAACTCTGAGTCTAAATGCTCCTGTGAGGATAGCAGAAGTGAGTGTCAGACAGGCCAATCACTAAGTGGGTTTGGTCCACAGAAGGGGGCTGCTACAGGAAACAGGTGAGYATTGCAGAGGTTTGCATTAGGGAAAGGGTTGGGAAAAAGTAACTGCAAAACTCTTCCTTTCACAGTGAGCCGTGAAATAAGATTCAAGGACAAGAGTAGATCCAAGGAGAACAGYATATGAAGTTGGTGAAAGAGTCTGATGCACCAAACCAGGGTAAGAATGAGAGTGGAGGAAAGGGAGGAGAGAAGTGATAGGATGTAGCTGAGATGAGTATGAGAAATTGGAACTCAGTATGATATGAATGTTTTAATATGTTTTTTAAAGAAATCTATAAAGTCTTCAATGACAAAAAAATCTTATTTAAGATAGAGGAATACAGACCTTGAGTTCCACCCCTAACATTTCCAAGGCATGAATCTGTTATTCAGTAAAGGCAGGTGTAAGGATGTGATGTGGTACAAAAGGCATTGCTCTTCTTTTGTCACTCTGTTCATCATACAACATCCACAATTAAATTAAAAAAAAAAATACAAAAACCTTTCTGACATGAAAGGCAAAAATACTATTGCAAGTGTTCCTTTGAGAAAAGAATCAAAACTGAATAAGGAGGAGGATGTTAATTTACAAATAAAAAGCATTCTTACATTCATTTACAAAGAAAAATCATTCTTGCTCTGTTTCACCAACCCAGATGTTCCAGTGAATTATCCTGYTTATCAAATCAAGGATCCATCCAGACAAGTATCCTGTATCCACAAGCAGGTGCTTATGGAAGAAGTATAAGTGACACATTAAGTCTARAGTGATCTTTTCTGATACCCTTTCAGTAACAAGTCCCTTAAGAGATTTCCTGAATCAAAGGTTACACCTAGCCTCTCAATGGACTCATCTGCTATTTCATCTAATCACATTTTCAAAAAGGTTTTTATGAACCTTTATGATATCACATCTCAGTCATCTGTTTGCAAGCTGAGAAGCCTTTGTTAATTAGTCTTGCTTTGCATAGAACCATCCATATTCCTCATCATCCCCTTCTTGTATTTTTTTCCAGTTCTACTAGACTCCTCCTTTTAAGTATTCCCAACAGAATGAAACAGTGATTTCCATAAGAGCGGAAAGATGCTTCCTGTCTTGTTCTCATTTTATTTCCTACTGAACTAATATGATTTTATTTGCCTTTTTGACTGATACTGAATATTGAAGCTGATGTTCAGAGAACTTTCATCAGCAAGATTTTTTTTTAAGTGATAACAATTAACTAAGAAACTATTCTTGCAAATATATAGCTGTGGTTGTTTTTCTCACATACTGTATTTGTATTAACTGACACTTGGTATTTATCCATCCCTTTATCATCTATTCATTCAATACTGTGAGATTCYTCACAGTTCTTTGCAGTAGTTAAGATTTCACAAAATGAGAGTCACAGTGTAGCTGAGGCTGGGAGGCACCTCTAAAGATCATCTAGTCCAACCCCTCACCCTGCTCAGAGCAGGCTCAGCTACAGGAGGTTGCTCAGAGCTACTGGACACAGTGGGTTGGTCAGGGTTTGAATATCTCCAAGGATGGAGAATTCACAAGCCCTTCAGGCAACCTGTTCACACTAAAGAAGTGTTTGCTTATGTTTAAATTACATTTTCTGTATTTCAGTTTGTGCTGATTGTCTCTTGTCCTGTCACTGGGCATCATCGAGAAGAGCCTGACTCTCTCTCTCTTCTTTACTTCCTCCTCATCGGATATTTATGCACGCTGCTGAGATCCCCTTGAGCCTTCTCTTCTCCAGCTCTCTCAGCATCTCTTCATATGACAGATGCTCCAGTCCCATAAACATCATTAGTCAAATTAATCTGACTATTCTAAATACATTTGTGCAAAATTYATCATCCCAGTATTATCCTTTTTTCTGTATCTTTTATAAATATGTTGAACATATGCCTACGGGATCAGGACTCCCTTTGCTACATCCCAAAACTGACAAATAACTCCTAAATTTTGTTTTCTGTCTTCTAATTGGTTACTAATCTATAAGAGATCTTTCTCTTATATTAAGACAAGCTGCTTTTTTAAAGCTCTTTTTGGCATTAGCCTTGCCAAAAGCTTTTGAAAATTCATATTAAATTAACTCACACAGTTGTTGACTTCTTCAAAGCATTTAATAAATTATCATGTGTAGAAAAGCTTCAATGGCTCTTCTATAATTCATCATCATATATTTAACTCTGTATTTCTCATAATGTTTACAAGTTTTTCTAATACAGAAATCATATTCGCTGGWTTATCCAAAGTCCTTCTTAAAACTGATATCACATCTGTCCACTTCACACTTCTTCGGTTACAAGGATGATTGAAGGTCCTACATAAAAGATAAAGTCCAGAAAGTTCATACACAGGTTTCTTTGAACACTCAAGGGTTTCTCCTCCTGAGGACTAGTAACTAATTTATAGTATTGCCTTGTTACAAAGCATCTACTGCAACAGTGCCACTTGAGGCAGTTCTTCAGTCACAATCTTGTAAGGAAAGGGTCAGATGTGGAATCTTCTCTGAACCGTTCTTTCTCTCTCCTTCTGTGGCCTTTTACCCATGACTGGTTCGCCACACTTTAGTTATCTGTCAGCCCTAATAACTTTCTAGCAGACTTCCTAATTCAGTTCCCTTTGAAAAGATTTAATATCAATGTTTATGCTTTAGCAGATTACTTTAAAAATATTTTTCAAGCCTCTCTTATTATGATTTTATATTAAATTAGCCAGATTCTAAATACAGCTATCTTTATCATTCGGACATATCTTCAACTTTTGAGGTATATGCTCTTATTTAAATACTTTCCTTCCCTTGAGAGATTTTGCTTTAAATCACAGTAGCTTGTTTTAGTCTTTTTCTTTCTTTCCTGATAGGTGCTATTGTATTTATACTGTGCTTATAATAGTCTCCATACTACTCATAAGCACCGTAACATTTTAGCTGCTCCTTTTACATACTTGCTCTTTCTCATGACAAAAACATAGTTGTTCCAAAGAGTTATAGCAAGATCTGGAATTAATACATTCAAGTTGTCTCTTACTCCCTCAGTATAGTTAATTTGTACAGACTAGTCAAAAACTAAGTTCTAGTTTATTATGAAATTTCAATGCAATAAGATATGATACATATGGTCTTCAAACAGAGCACTTCAGTTTCTTAGTGTGATTTAAGATACAAACACAAGCTGAAATGACTTGAAATTGTAAATTTTAAAACTAAATTTCCCCCAAAATGAAACAATCCAAAGTCAAGACTAATGCAGCAACAATATTAACTTTAACTGATAAAATACTAAGATGGATGCAAGAACAGTTTGTTTAGAACTTTGGAATTATTTCAATATGCCTTGACTTGGAATTACTAACTTTCCATAATTTTTTTTTTAAACAGACACCAAAACTCTTCTTTGTAGGTATGCAGAATATTTTACAATTTAACTTTGATTGTAGTTGTTCCAAACTGTGTTATAAAGTTCATCCTAACTGCTATTTGATGTCTTCAAAATATTCTGCAAATATTAATGAAACAGGTTTCCCATGATATGAATTAAAACAGGGAAAAATCAGGATTCCTGACCTCTCAGCTCTGATTAATTCTGAGTTAAGCATAATGATATATCAGATACTCAATTGGTTATAGAACAGGAGAACAGAGCATTGCACTCCTTGACCCATTTGGTCAGCTGAGATACTAAAGCTGTGTAAGAACAGCGCAGGTATACAAGAATATCTACCTGAAACACTCCCAGATTTGAATAATTTGAAACTCAGGAAACTCATAAGTCAGAAACCTGAATAATATAATTTGAAAGATTTGTCACTTCACTATTTGCCTCACCGCTAAAATTATTCTGAAATCATATGTTGAAAGTACGGGTTCTAGGATATATCCCTATTAAATCCCAGTGGCGACATCCTCTCCTACCACGAAAATTAACATTTATGTTCATGTTGTTTCCTATGTTTTAATCAATAATGTATCCATGTAATAATATTTCTTCTTATCCTTTGGCTATGTAGTGTCTTTAAGAGATTTAAGGAACCTTGCTTTAAGATTTCTGGAAATCCAATCAAAATAAACTATATTAGCCCAAGCCTCTCTTGTACACATGACTGTTGAGGCCTTTTTACAGGCTTAGCTAGCCAAAGTATTTTGTTATCTAATAAAAATACATATTTGAGTGAATTAAATTTCTACTTAAAAATACTGCCCAACAGATAATTCTTGTGCTCTAAGAGTCTTTTCAAATATTTACACTATTTTACTAATATTTTTAAATGCCCTAAAGAATGTTGTAATGATTTATTTTACACAAAAAGTAGCCTTAAAATATTATCAATTATCAATAAAAATACATAAATTCTACTGGTAAAATGTTCTAAGTGAATAAACATACACAAATACATTTTTAAAAATGTAAAAGGGACGTTTAAAGCACACTTATCATCCATATGCAACCCTAGGTTTTAACAGAAACACAAAATGGATTTTTTTTTTTCAAATTTATCTTCAAACAGAAATTAGATTAAAATGTTCAAAAAAATTCTTAATGGATTTGGAAGGCTTTGCATGCCTGTATGTACACGTTTTCATGTACAAATATACAGCCTTAAAGTAGAGTTTTTCATAACCCTGATAACAGGGTAATAATATGTTATAAACTGAACTGAATGACAGTTACAAGAAAATCTGCGTGCATTTTTCAATGTTCATACAGGAGAAAGAAAGCCATCACACTATTTTGAAAGGTTGGTAACATTTTAACATTTCCTGAATAACTCCACTAATTCTATTCTGAACTAACAATACATGATAAAAAACAGGAAGAGAAATATTTTTTTTTGGACTATTGTAACTCAAGCATTCCATACATCTATCTACAGTGAGAAAAGACTATTACAGTATTCCATACAAATTCATGGTAATTGAAATTAAATCAACCTGTCTCTGTACATGATTAATTGTACCATCTTGACAGGGTTTAATTATCCTGCTAAAGTCACTTTGTGGTATCACATTACACTAGAATCGTATGATTTATGGTGTAGCAAGTCCAATTTGAAAAATGGAAACTAATGTGAATGAAAGAGATGGCAGAAATATCTCCTGTTTGGTGTGTTGGGCTTACAGAGGTCACAAAGAAGTGCTGAGCTTGTCTGTGGAAATAAATTCGTTTATGCCTAAATTTGATGGCTCAAATAAGTCACTTGACTATATACATATATATATACTATATATATATARTATATAGTATATATATTTTTTATGAGATTATTTCCTTCAAAATGTGAATTTATCCTAGAAAATTGTGACACTAATATACTTAAACACTAAAGACTGATTGCAGTCTTGAACATCATGTTTTATGCCATGCAGCATATGTATAAAATTGTCAAGTTGGAATTCTTTTTTCTTTCATTCACCATTCACAAACAAGGATATTGTCACACAAAGTTTTTCCAGTCTTCTTTTATTAAATTACTGAGAACAGAGGGGAAAAAACAAACTGAAGATCTCCTTGTTTGTATCAGCACTTTTAACATGCATTCACGGAATCATCTTAAAATTGAAACCCCAATGAGGAAGGAAAAAAGAGATACAAAGAGCTTATAAAATCTAAGTTCAGACTCACAAAACTGTGGCAAACACTGTGAATCAGAATTGAACCTATCTGGGGTCATAAAAATGACTACAAATAGAAGACAATATGGGTAGGAGGAATTTTCAATGTTCCATTGATGAGAACACGATTATTTGTAATTCCACACAAAACACCACCTTCAATTACAATTACTGATGAATAGGCACCTCAAACTGTGTGTCATTTGCCTCCTCTATTGGAAAAAAAAGATAATGTAAACTTATTTATCAAGTAATAATTCTGTAACGAGAAGCATGAACTCCCAGCATGGCTTAATTCAGAAGACTCACAACTGGCAGAAAGTGGTCCCAACTGTCCTTCATGAGATATTACCGAAGTAGAAGGGCTACTAACAGAGTAAGGCTATCACTGCCAGAGCAAARGTCCTCAGTGAAATCTAATAGACCTGTAGAGGATTACTTTTAGCATTCACACCAACCCTCTTCTGCAGACGGAGGCTGAGAGCAGGGCTGGCATGATCTGCAGATGGAGTGG
Organism: Rhea americana; assembly: GCF_003343005.1. NCBI lineage: Eukaryota > Metazoa > Chordata > Aves > Rheiformes > Rheidae > Rhea > Rhea americana. Next base: position 6,185,802 of record NW_028186867.1, on the reverse strand, counting down.
GCGTCAGGAGTCTCATGTGTTAATGCTGGGACTGGAAAGTAAGAAGCTGTAAAATCACTGCATAACMGTTTGCTAAAATGCTCTGAGTGAGAATACTGCCTTTGTATATTGTGACTACTTATGCGCCAAAAAATAAAATGYTTTTTCCACTTGTTTTCCTCATTCCATTGCTAGATTGGATTTGAAATTAACTTAATTCAAATATTTACTCCTCTGAAATGTGAAATGGAGTCAAAGTCATTCAGAAATTGTAATTCACCTTCACATTACACATTTAGGTTTGACTCATTTTCCCACCACAGGGATATCATTGTTTACTGATAGAATTTCTTACATTCCCAATTACTTAGACCCTATAATGCAAAATAAGCATTCATTGAATGGGTAAGATTGACTGTCAGCTAAACAGGAGTCTGATCCATCTCTCAAGTCCAAATTAATCTAACATCCACACTTTCTTCACATAATCCCATGCTAATAGACAAACATAGGATGAAAACATTCCTTAGGAACGAAAAAAATATGTCAAAAACATTATGTTAAAAACACAAAATTCTATTCTATTTTAATTTTTAACGTGAAAGAAATGTGGATGATGGCCGCTTAGGAGGATTATAARAATGTTGTCAGAGCATGCAGGGGTGCGACGAGGAAGGCTAAGRCCCATTTGGAATTAAATCTGGCAAGGGATGTCAAGGACAACAAGAAGGGCTTCTTCAAATATGTAAGTAGCAAAAGGAAGATTAGGGAAAATATAGGCCTGCTGCTGAATGGGGTTGGGGTCCTGATGATGAAGGATACAGAGAAGGCAGAATTACTGAATGCCTTCTTTGCTTCAGTCTTCACTATTAAAGGCAGCCCTCAAGAATCYTGSAGCCTGGAGACGAGGGATAAAGTCTGGAGAAACGAAGACTTTCCTTTGGTTCAGGAGGATAGAATTAGAGATCTAGGCAAACTTGACATCCACAAATCCATGGGCCCGGATGGGATGCACCCACGGGTACTGAGGGAGCTGGCAGATGTTATTGACAGGCCGCTCWCCATCATCTTTGAAAGGTCGTGGAAAACTGGAGAGGTGCCTGAGCACTGGAAGAAAGCCAATGTCACTCCAGTCTTCAAGAAGGGCAAGAAGGAGGACYCAAGAAACTACAGGCCAGTCAGCCTCACCTCCATCCCTGGAARGGKGATGGAACAGCTCATYCTGGATGTCATCTCCAGGCATATGGAGGAAAAGAAGGTGATCAGGAGTAGCCAGCATGGATTCACCAACGGGAAATCACACTTAACCAATATGAGAGCCTTCTATGACAGCATGATTGGTTGGGTAGGTGAGAGCAGAGCAGTGGATGTTGTGTACCTTGACTTGAGCAAGGCTTTTGACACTGTCTCCCATAACATCCTCCTACATAAGCTCAGGAAGTGTGGGTTAGATGAGTGGACAGTGAGGTGGATTGAGAACTGGCTGAAAGGCAGAGCTTAGAGGGTCATCGTCAGTGGAGTGGAATCTAGTT